>NC_079191.1:351365507-351543007 GCF_029499605.1 Hyla sarda
GTCCGGGCATGCTGGGAGTTGTAGTTTCACAACAGCTGGAGGCCCCCTGGTTTTTAGTACACAGTATTAGTTTTTATATGCTCTGGCCGGCCCCCGCCTGCAGCCACACACGGGAGCCGGCCCGGGCACATAAAAAGAAGTATTACTAATCCTATCCCGGAGAGCGCAACCCCCCCCCCCCCCCAGATGTTGCGGCCGGCCCCCCCCTGCACCGCCCACGAGTGCCTCTGCCACTGGCAGTGTTTGTAACTTGTGCTGTGGGCGGGCAGGGGAGGTGGTCATTATCGGCACATTTTTTGTTGTTTCAGCATTTTGCCGAAATAGCTATTTTCGGCCGATATGTATCGGCCGCCGATATATCGGTGCATCCCTAATATATATATATATATATATATATATATATATATATATTAATGCGCTGCAGGGGGCATATTATAAATGCACTGGGGGGCTAGATGTATAGGCTATATGTCTGCCCCCACAGCGCTTTTTATATAGATATGGCCCCCTGCTACTCACAATGTTCATTTTAAAAACCCAGTGGAGAGCCCTGAATGGCTCCTCAGTACTGGCCATTCAAATGAAAGTAAAAACACATGATACATCGCAGAGGAGCAGAGCATGCCGCACACTCCCCTGCTTAATAACTTCTGATCGCATTGGGTGTCAGAAGTGAGACCCGCTGCGATCAATCCCTCAGCCCCTGTACTACAACCCCCATCATGGAACAGACTCTGTTCCATGATGGGGGTAGTAGTACAAGCACTAATGTAGTCTCCCCAGCCATCCGCAGACTCATGCAGCCAGGGAACTACTACTCCCATCATGGAAACAAGTCTGTTCCATGATGGGAGTAGTAGTAGTCCTTGCTGCAGGAGTCTGTAGGTGGCTGACTTTTCATACTAAGGGATGAAAAACTGATGCTAAAGGATGCCACAGAATGTCATCCGTTTGCATCAGTTTGAATCCGTTAGTAGTATGGTCCGTTTAGGGGAGAAAAACGGGACGGAAGTAAACGGCCGTGTGAACGATATGGTAAAAAAAAAATTTGTTTATTATTAAACAAATATCTGAAAATGTAAGATTTTCTGAGGTTGTAGAACAGTGATGTCATCTCTGTGGAGAGGCTGGAGGGCGCTGTATCTTCAAATGTTGTCAGATTGGATCACAGAGATGTCTTCTCTATGGAGAGGCTGGAAAGCGCTGTATCCGATGTGTCGGCTGCTGCTAATCTACTACACTGAGGTCTCCTCACCAGATGAGTCTTCAGGAGAGTCTCAAATGTTATAGATGTTATTGGGAAACTACATAGAAAGCAAAGAAATAAAGACATATTTAGTATTTGAGCAATAGTAGAAGAGTATGAGAAGAGGAGATCATTGAAGTAAAGTTCTTACCTCTAGAGAGTTCCCCAATAGATGTTATTGATGTTCCTGGAGAAATAGAATGCTATCTCCTCCTCTTCCATATCCAGGTCATATCGGCCATTACACAAGATCCATCGGTATCATATGCGAATTTCATCCTCTTTGGCTCAGGATCAGACATTTCAATATCCTCAGGGAATTGTCTCCCCTCCACCTCCATGTCCTCCGGCTGTGATGTTGAAGCCGGGGTTGATCTGGGAGCCAAAGCAGGTGCAGATCTTTTGGCCGGTGTCGGCTGGTATGGTATAGCCGGTCTGGTGGTGCCCTGGGTCACCTGGTCATACTTCCGCTTTACTACACGCTTTCCACTGCTCGCCATCACTGCTGTGATACAACTCCCTCAACAAAGTCAGGGCTGCAGCCGTTTTTGTCAGCCCCAAGATTCTATAGAGTTATGACATCACATGTGTGACATCAGTGGACATGGCCACAGCACACACAGATATTATCATCCTTAGTATCATGTGTATCTGCACTGGGCTTAGTACCGTATATACTCGAGTATAAGCCAAGTTTTTTAGCACGATTTTTCGTGCTGAAAACGCCCCCCCCCCTCGGCTTATACTCGAGTGAACTCTCCACCTGTCAATCCTTTTCAGTGGTCTTCAACCTGCGGACCTGCAGATGTTGCAAAACAACAGCTGCCAGCATGCCCGGACAGCCATCGGCTGTCTGGGCATGCTGGGAGTTGTAGTTTTGAAACAACTGGAGGTCCGCAGGTTGAAGACCACCGCGGCCTTCGTCATCATCTAGACCCCCTTTAGTTTTCTACTCACCTCCCCTTGGTGGGAAGGAAGGGTGAGCTGGTCAGGGCCATCTATGCTGCAGGAACCGTCCGGTGGGGAGGGATAGTCGTTCCGGCCCGTCCATCTTCACCAGGAAGCCCTCTTCTCCACTCCGGGCCGGCCCCGGACTAGTGACGTTGCCTTGACAACGACGCACAGGGACGTCCCTGCGCATGAACGTCCCTGTGCGTTGTCGTAAAGGCAACGTCACTAGTCTGGGGCCGGCCCGGAGCGGAGAAGAGGGCCTCCCGGTGAAAATGGACAGGCGGGAACGACTAATCCTCCCCACTGGATGGTCCCTGCAGCATAGATGGCCCGGACCAGCTCACCCTTCCTTCCCACCGAGGGGAGGTGAGTAGGAAACCAAAGGGGGGGTCTGGATGATGACGAAGGCCCGGCAGTGGTCTTCAACCTGCGGACCTCCAGTTGTTTCAATACTACAACTCCCAGCATGCCCGGCCAGCCTGTGCTGTCCGGGCATGCTGGGAATTGTAATTTTGCAACATCTGGAGGTCCGAATTTTGAAGACCACTGATTGAAGGGATTGACAGGCGGTGATGATGAAGGGGGGGAATGATGAAGAGGGTGAAGATGACAGTGTGATGATGACGGGGGTCGTGATGATGACGGGGGTCGTGATGATGACGGGGGTGTTAATGACGGGGTTCTGGATGATGTCATGGGGGGAGGGATGATGTATTTCCCACCCTAGGCATATAGTTTAGTCAATAACTTTTCCTGGGTTTTTGGGGTGAAATTAGGGACCTCGGCTTATATTTGGGTCGGCTTATACTCGAGTATATACGGTATCTACATTATACTGATTATACATGATGACATTATAGGATGGGCTTTTTTTGATCCAATTGCTATATTAATACAGATCTACAGAAGATTTCATGTTGTGTAGAAAAATACCGGTTACTTATACCGTATATAAGCCAAACAGGCCGACAACCATGTACGTGTGGCTGTGAGATATATATAACTCAATGGGGGAGATTGATCACTTCCCATGTAGAGGAAGAGCGGTGCAGTTGCCCATAGCAATCAATCAGATCACTTCTTTCCTTTTTAAAAAGGCCTTTGAAAAATAAAGTAGTGATCTGATTGGTTGCTATGGGCATCTGCACCGCTCTTCCTCTACACAGGCTTTGATAAATCTACCCATATGCATGAGTGTGTACATATGTATTTATGTGTCTATGTTCCAGCATAACTTCAAATGGCTGAAAATATTTTTATGAAACTTGGTCACATGTTACTTATGTCAAATAAAAATATACGGTAGTAGACTTAAATGTAGGGCTGCATGATATATCGCAAATGCAATCGAATCGAGATTTTTGCTTTTTGTGATATGGCGATACAGCCCCCTGGGAAAACATGTGATTATCTGCTCGGGCTGGCTCCAATGGCGGGGGGCCGGTCAGAGCAGGTAAAAACTAATTTAAATACTAAAAGTCAGTGTTTCCCAACCAGTGGGCCTCCTCCAGTTGTTGCAAAACTACAACTCTTAGCATGCCTGGACCGGCAAAGGCTGCCCGGGCATGCTGGGAGTAGTAGTTTCACTACAGCTGGAGGCACCCTGCTACAAAAACACTGAGCTAAGGGCGCAGGGAGAAAAATAAAAAACCTGCTCACATGTCCCGGTCCCTGCAGATTCATCTCCGTGCGCTCCAAGGTGTCCTCTCTTAGTACAGTAGGACCTTTCCCTTTTCAGCCAATCACTGGCCGCAGTGGTGTCACGTGTCAAGCCAGTGATTGGCTGATGGGGAAAGGTCTTGTACTGCAGCAATACACTAGGTTTCCCGGGTCCCACGGAAGATTTGAAATCCGCCCGGGAAACCCAGTGTATTGCAGCAGTACAAGAATACAAGAAAGTGACAGGAGGGGGGAGGAGAATGTGACAGGGGGGATGTGACAGAAGAGGGGGATGTGACAAGGGGAGGAATGTGACAAGGGGGGGGGGAGAATGTGACAGAAGGGGGAGGGGGATGTGACGGGGGGATGTGACAGGAAGGGGGGGAATGTGACAAGGGAGGGGAGAATGTGACAGGGGGGAATGTGACAAGGGGGAGGAGAATGTGACAGGGGGGATAATGTGACAAGGGGGAGGAGAATTTGACGGAGTGTGACAAGGGGGAGGAGAATGTGACAAGGGGGGGTGACAAGGGGGGGATGTGACGGGAGGAGAATGTGACAAGGGGGAGATGTGACAGAAGGGGGGGGATATGACAGAAGGGGGGGAAAGTGACAAGGGAGGGGGAATGTGACAGGGGGAGAATGTGACAAGGTGGGGGGAATGTGACGGGGGGAGAATGTGACATGGGGAGAGGGGGAATTTGACAAGGGGAGGGGGAGAATGTGACAAGGGGAGGGGGAGAATGTGACAAGGGGAGGGGGAGAATGTGCCATGGGGGGAGAATGTGCCATGGGGGGAGAATGTGACATGGGGGGAGAATGTGACAAGGGGGGAGGATGTGACAGGGGGGAGAATGTGACAAGGGGGAGGAGAATATGACGGGGTGTGACAAGGGGGAGGAGAATGTGACGGGGGAGAATGTGACAAGGGGGAGGAGAATGTGACGGGGTGTGACAAGGGGGAGGAGAATGTGACGGGGTGTGACAAGGGGGGATGTGACAGGAGGAGAATGTGACAGGGAGGAGAATGTGATGGGGAGGAGAATGTGACAAGGGGGAGGAGAATGTGACAAGGGGGAGAAGAATGTGACAAGGGGGGAATGTGACAAGGGGGAGAAGAATGTGACAAGGGGGAGGAGAATGTGACGGGGAAAATGTGACAAGGGGGAGGAGAATGTGACAGGGTGTGACAAGGGGGAGGAGAATGTGACGGGGTGTGACAAGGGGGATGTGACGGGAGGAGAATGTGACAAGGGGGAGGAGAATGTGACGGGGTGTGACAAAGGGGAGGAGAATGTGACGGGGTGTGACAAGGGGGGATGTGACGGGAGGAGAATGTGACAAGGGGAGGAGAATGTGACGGGGTGTGACAAGGGGGGATGTGACGGGAGGAGAATGTGACAAGGGGGAGGAGAATGTGACGGGGTGTGACAAGGGGGAGGAGAATGTGACGGGGTGTGACAAGGGGGGATGTGACGGGAGGAGAATGTGACAAGGGGAGGAGAATGTGACGGGGTGTGACAAGGGGGGATGTGACGGGAGGAGAATGTGACAAGGGGGAGGAGAATGTGACGGGGTGTGACAAGGGGGAGGAGAATGTGATGGGGTGTGACAAGGGGGGATGTGACGGGAGGAGAATGTGACAGGGAGGAGAATGTGATGGGGAGGAGAATGTGACAAGGGGGCAATGTGACAAGGGGGAGGAGAATGTGACAAGGGGGGATGTGACGGGGAGGAGAATGTGACAAGGGGGAGATGTGAAATAGGTGATGGGCATAAAATAGGTGATTTTTTTATTTTTATTATATCGCAATCGCACATTTTCCCCATATCGTGCAGCCCTGGTATTGTGTATGTTCTAACCAGTATTTGTTTTATCCATGCAGCGTATCTATTACCTCTCTCTGGAATTCTACATGGGCCGCACTCTGCAGAATACAATGCTGAATTTAGGAATGCAGCACGCTTGTGATGAGGCTATATATCAGGTACGTACAGCAGGATATTTATCTACATATTGCTTTTTATATAGAATCAAGTGTTTACTGACGTTAGGATCAGTTTAAAGGGGTACTCCGCCTCTAGACATCTTATCCACCTATCCAAAGGATAGGGGATAAGATTTCTGATGGCGGGGGTTACGCCACTGGGGACTTCCCCCCCACCCCCTGATCTCCCTGCTGCACCTGGCATTCATTTAGAGCATCAAGTGCAGCTCTGGAGGCTTGTGACATCACGGCCATGCCCCGCTTGTGCCATCACGGTCACACCCCCTCAATTCAAGTCTATGGGAGTGGTCGTAATGCCCCCTCCCATAGGTTGACATTGAGGGGGTGTGGCCGTGCACGGGATGTCTGGGGTGCCGCAGACGAGATCGCGGGGGTCCCCCTTTATGACTGTGTTCTCATCTGCATAAAGGCACCATAGCAAATTGCATTACATTGGATGAGAAGAATATTGCATCATGTAGCTCTATTTTTCCTGTCAAAAATAAAAATAAGACTACAATGGGACTTGAGTGATCTTTTGAGGCACTGTCGAGTGCTGCAGGTATATGTCATGTGGTAGTGTCAGCACTCCATCATTTTTTGTTTTCTTGATTCCATGACAAAAAAGACAACACAGATGACAACACGGATGTGAACAGAGCCTAAGTATTGACATTCCTCTATCAAATAAGTGAAAGGTTGTTTTCTAAAAACTGCCTTCTCATAATGTACTTTTATTAAAGGGGTATTCTGGGTTTATACATCTTAACAATATCTCACTGTGAAATCCAGTGGATTGTTTTTGTTATTGCAGTGGAAGATATTTACTTTGTGCAAATTAGGGCTCAAACCCCCTAAAAAAAAAAAAAATGCAAACTCATACCAGGTTAACCTCCTACCAAGTTGCGTGCCACAGCAATTTTTGCTTTCATAGGTAGAGGTAACCAAGCATTTTATGGAATAGCCTTTAAAGGGGTACTCTGCCCCTAGACATCTTATCCCCTATCCAAAGGATAGGGGATAAGATGTCTGATTGCAGGGGTTCTGCTGCTGGGGACGTGACATTATGTGACGGGCGCTGCCTCCAAGATGGGGATGTCACGCCACGCCCCCTAGTGATGTCACGCCACGCCCCCTCCATTCATGTCTATGGGAGGGGGCGTGACAGCCGTCACGCCATGCCCCCTCCATTCATGTCTATGGGAGGGGGCGTGACAGCCGTCACGCCATGCCCCCTCCATTCATGTCTATGGGAGGGGGCGTGACAGCCGTCACGCCCCCACCCATAGACATGAATGGAGGGGGTGTGACGCCACTAGGTGGCGTGGCCGTGATGTCACATCCCTGTCTCCGAGGCAGAGCCCGGCACAGAATGCCGGGGGCTGCACCAAGATCGCGGGGGGTCTCCAGCGGCTGGACCCCTGCGATCATACATCTTATCCCCTATCCTTTGGATAGAGGATAAGATTTATAATGCCGGAATATCCCTTTAAAGGAATTGTTGTGGAAAGCAGCTGAGACTGAAACAGATAAAGAAGTCATCAGGTAGATATATTTCTTGACATCCTTAAGTTCCCCCCCCCCAGCCTAAAGTGATTGGTATAGGGATTTAGACCAAGATTTATAAATCTGTCAAAAATCTGTCAGGTTTTCCCAAATCAACCAATCACAGCTCAGATAGATATTTAGCTTGCTAAGATATGAAATTTGAGCTGTGATTGGTTGTTATGGGAAACCTGACAGTTTTTGGATGTGTTCACATGTTGCAGTACTGCAACTAATAACCGCAAATTGCCAAAATAGTAAATTACGAATTTCTCCCAGATTTTTCCCTGAATGCAAACTTTTTTTGCACGTCGATCAGGCTGGGTTCACACCACTTTTTTGCGATACAGTTCCCGTTTGCATTTTCAATTTCAAAACCGTATGGAACCGTATTGAAAACCGTATTCCAAAAGATGCACCCGGTTGTGTCCGTTTTGCATCCTGTACGGTTTTGTCAGTTTTTTTTCCCGTACCCAAAACTGTAGTCTACCATGATTTTGGTCCGGGTGAAAAACTGTATTGAAACATATACTTTTTTTTTTTTAACATGGGAGTCAATAGGACCGTACAGAACTGTATGTGCGTACGGTTCCATGCGGTTTTCACCATATGGTTTTTGACTTTGCACAGTTTTTTTCTTGGAATTTCAATCAAACAAGTGAAACTTTATTCATAATGGAGTGAAAAGTTAAAAACGTATGCGTTTTTTTTTTTCTTAAAAAAAGGATGCAACTGGACATCATTTTTCAAACCGTATCTGGATTAAAATGTGTACACACGTTTTGATAAAGTTTAGTCAGGTTTTGTGGAATCCGTTTTTTTAAATCAAAAACCTGATACAGGAACTGTATTGCAAAAACGTGGTGTGAACTAAGCCTTAGTGACGGTACCGCAGTGTGTGAACATGGCCTTAGTCCTGAGGAAGATTGATAAGCTTGGGCCTACTTTATGTACACAAACCCTTTAATCCACCTTCGAAATACAGTGGTCCCTCAAGTTACAATATTAATTGGTTTTGGGATGACCATTGTATGTTGAAACCATTGTATGTTGAGACCAGAACTCTATGGAAACCTGGTAATTGGTTCTAATGGCACCAAAAGGTCATCCAAAAAATAGGAAAAAGTGAGAGTTAAAGAGAAATAAGTAGATAACTAATATAGATAAAGCAAATCCTTACATATAAAAGTAAGAAAGATCTGCTGGGAGCTGTAATCACTGTCTATTTCAGTGTTTCCCAACCAGGGTGCCTCCAGATGTTGCAAAACTACAACTCCCAGCATGCCCGGACAGCCAAAGGCTGTCCGGGCATGCTGGGAGTTGTAGTTTTGCAACAGCTGGGGGCACACTGCTTGGGAAACACTGGTCTATGTAGAGGACAGGAGTTTTTCGGGGTCCTGTACAGTACACAGTGTCCTAAAAAAGTAACATGGAGCCGCCCTCAACTGGTGTCCAGAGGAGCAGGTAACCCTGGTACAGGTAAAGTGTACAGAACATGTAATACCTCCCTGTACTGTAGGGGGCGCTACCTGACACCAGTCAGTGCATGCACTTCAGTAATACAGGGGTTTTACCAGTGAATGCCCATTCTGATTGGTTGGTTCTTCCAGCCATTGGCACGTTTCACAGATCTGGACTGTCTGTACATTGTATGTTGAGTCCAGTTACGATGGTCCAGAAAAGACCATTGTATGTTGAAACTATTGTATGTTGAGGCCATTGTAAGTTGAGGGATCACTGTACTTGTTTTTAGTTTATTATGAGCAGAAATGGAATTTTTGCCATTATGACCGTAATTGTCATTCTTAGGACTATGATCTTTTTATAGATAACTCCCCATGGAGTGTGGGCTCTATTAGGAATATGTGAAGGACAAACATAGCCATATAGCAAGGTCAATGTATCAATCTAATGTAAAAGTGCTTTGACATTGCCTGAGACATTGCAGAATAACAACTCCTATGGGAACTGTTGGGATATGTCCACAGCTCATGCCGGAAAGACCACAACATTTATAGAGGCAGCAACGTAAGCAGCATCCACACGCTGCGGAATAAATCTGCACAATTTCTGCATGGATAATGGGGGAGATTTATCATTGGATTCCTGGCTGTTTTGTGGTTGTAATTGGTGCAATATTGGTGCAAAATTGGTGCACAGTTTTTTATTTATTTTTTTGGGGGTCAAAAGCTTTGCCCCTTTTCATTTAGAAGTTTTAACACTATCTCACTGTGAAATCCAGTGATTCGTTTCTGTTATTGCATTGGAAGGTATTTACTTTGTGCGCCTTTTTTGAAAAAGGTGCAAAATATGGCTCAAACCCCTAAAAAAAAAAAAATAAAAAAAAATTAAATAAAATGCAAACTCATACCAGGTTAAACTTAGAAAAGTTGCATGCCACAGCAATGTTTGCTTTCATAGGTAGAGGTAACAAAGCATTTTATGGAATAGCCTTTAAAGAGGTACTCCGCCCCTAGACATCTTATCCCCTATACAAAGCACAGGGGATAAGATGTATGATCTTGGCTGCGGCACCCCAGACATCCAGTGCAGGGAGCGAACTTTGGCCATTCCCATAAACTTGCATTGAGGGGGCGTGGCCGTGATGTCAAAAGCAGCTGTGATGTCACGAGCCTCCGGCGCTGCACCTGACGCTCTAAACGAATCCTGGGTGCAGCAGGAAGATCACGGTGGTCCCCAGCGATGGGACCCCTGTGATCAGAGATCTTATCCCCTATCCTATGGATAGGGGATAAGATGTCTAGGGGCGAAGTATCCCTTTAAATAGCATATTGCCTCTCATCAAAAGTTTTTTTTTAATCTTTTATAGCTTAATATATATAGATGAACTTTGTAATTGGATTGTATAAAAAATTTTTTTGCAAGTTCTCCCACTTAAAAAGATGAGAGAGGCCTGTAATCTTCATCATAGGTATACCTCAACTATGAGAGACAGAATGAGAAAAGAAAATCCATAAAATCACATTGATTTTTAAAGAATTTATTTGCAAATTATGGTGGAAAATAAGTATTTGGTCAATAACAAAAGTTCCTCTCAATACTTTGTTATATACCATTTGGTGGCAATGGCAGAAGTCAAACGTTTTGTAAGTCTTCACAAGGTTTTCACACACTGTTGCTGGTATTTTGGCCCATTCCTCCATGCAGATCTCATCTAGAGCAGTGATGTTTTGGGGCTCTCGCTGGGCAACACGAACTTTCAACTCCCTCCAAAGGTTTTCTGTGGGATTGAGATCTGGAGGCTGGCTAGGCCACTCCAAGACCTTGAAATGCTTCTTTTTCTGGGCGGTGTGTTTGAGATCATTGTCATGCCAGCCATGTTTCATCTTCAATGCCCTTGCTGATGGAAGGATGTTTTCACTCAAAATCTCATGATATATGGCTCCATACATTCTTTCCTTTACACAGATCAGTCGTCCTGGTCCCTTAGCAGGAAAACAGCCCCAAAGCATGATGTTTCCACCCAAATGCTTCACAGTATGTATGGTGTTCTTTGGATGCAACTCGGCATTCTTTCTTGAGTTTTTACCAAAAAGTTCTACTTTGGTTTCATCTGACCATATGACATTCTCCCAATCCTCTTCTGGATCATCCAAATGCTCTCTAGCAAACTTCAGACGGGCCCGGACATGTACTGGCTTAAACCGGGGGACAAGTCTGGCACTTCATGTTTTGAGTCCCTGGGGCGTAGTGTGTTACTGATAGTAGGCTTTGTTACTTTGGTCCCAGCTCTCTGCAGATCATTGAGTAGGTACCCCCATGAGGTTCTGGGATTTTTGGCAAGTACAAAAAAAGAAAGAATAGATCAGCTCACCGCTTGAATGCAAGGACTCCAGACACAAATTGGCAATGGCACGGAAGCACGGATGCAGGGACCCACCCGTTCCTGTAGCATGCAGGCAAAAGAGGAAAGGAAACCCACTTCTGCAGGTGCAAGTGCAATAAAACTTAACGTTTACTTCATCCCATTAAAATCAAAAACATGATGGAAAGGGAGTTGTGACATGTCACTCTAAAATCGGAGTGAAACGCCATCATGGCAATGACATTACAATACTGAGGGGTTTATATACACATTTGTAAATTACATAGCCCCATTTCAGATACGCCCTCTAGTCTTTTCAGCTGACATCATGTTCCAAAAACAGGTGCTGCATAATAGCGGCCCTTAATGTTCAGGGAACACTCTATAATTCAGAAATAAAGATTTCTTGCCGCATGGTGTGAATACACACCTAGTGTGAATGTTCATGGAAAGTTTGTGTCGGATCATCTTCTCCAGACCATAAGAATATAATATATACTGTTTCAAAAAATAGCTTCTACAAGTGGACAGTCACAACTACATGTTGCATGCAAACATGCGATTATTTTCTGCAGTGTATGAACATACACGAAAGGTCAAACAAGGACATTAGATTAAATGTTTTGCTTTTTACAAGCCCACTATGGTGTTTCTAACAATAGCTTCTTCGAGTAAACATTCACAACTACAAAAAATCCTTATTGCATGTGATCAATAGATAAACAAGGCAAATTTAAAAAATCATTCATTATAAAGAGTAAACAAAAAAACTATGAGGTCCATGTGTACTTGGTGAAATACCATCATGTTAATATGAACATAGTTTCTATTCCCTCATATTACAATATATATATATATATATATATATATATATATATATATACATATACCGTTTGCTCGCCGTTCTTGTGATCATTTTGACACCACGGGGTGAGATCTTGGTTGGAGCCCCAGATCGAGGGAGATTATCAGTGGTCTTGTATGTCTTCCATTTTCTAATAATTGCTCCCACAGTTGATTTCTTCACACCAAGCTGCTTGCCTATTGCAGATTCAGTCTTCCCAGCCTGGTGCAGGTCTACAATTATGTTTCTGGTGTCCTTTGACAGCTCTTTGGTCTTGGCCATAGTGGAGTTTGGAGTGTGAATATTTGAGGTTGTGGAGAGGTGTCTTTTATACTGATAACAAGTTCAAACAGGAGTCATTAATACAGGTAACGAGTGGAGGACAGAGGAGACTCTTAAAGAGTTAAAGGTCTGTGAGAGCCAGAAATCTTGCTTGTTTGTAGGTGACCAAATACTTATTTTCCACCATAATTTGCAAATAAATTCTTTAAAAATCAGACAATGTGCTTTTATGGATTTTTTTTTTAGTTGAGGTATACCTATGATGGAAATTACAGGCCTCTCTCATCTTTTTAAGTGGGAGAACTTGCACAATTGGTGGCTGACTAAATACTTTTTTGCCCCACTGTATACTGTGACTGAATTGGGGAACAGAAATGCTGTTAAAATATGACGTGCCATCTATATCATATTTTCGCTATGATTTTTTTCCCTGAAAATAAAAGCAGCTTATTAGTCTTTTGTATAAAGCTGCTTCCACCATCGATCAGTATGTACAGACATAGTGCATTTCTCCCAGCCAGTCCAGCCACAGTATAATGGTGTTTTATGAAGACTTGCCAGCACTCTGAATTATTTAGTAGAAAGCTGTCAAAATAACACATTTCTGCATGGTTCACTTAAATATCTAAACATAGAGATCAATTTAGAAAATAAGAGCAAAATCAATAGTTATATTTAGATGCCTTATAGAAGTAATTAGGGATCTGATGTGAAGACCTCAACGCTAAAGTCTTATAGCTTTTCTATAGATCTATACAGTGCTTGTTCCGCTCTGACCTGTGCCGAGTGGAAATGAATGGGCACAAAACTTGGCTGAGCACTCCTGCCCCTTCATTATAGCAGTCAGTGTGGTTCCCAGGACCTGAGCCCCCCACTGATCTTGTGACATCTAACTATGATCTGGCCGATGTTTGTTAAAACAATAGTTACCCGTAAAGAAGAAAATTGACCTGAAAAATGGCAGCAAAGATATTTGGTAATGCACAAAATGTCTGCTCCCCATAAAGGAGATAGATCTCCTCATCTTGAGCATCTCTTGCCTGATGGTTGTTTGGTCCTGTCCAGAAAATAGGGGTTGAAGGGGTTATCCACCATAAAGTGACTTAAATTCTTACCTGCCAGATAGTAATGCACATGCTTAGGAAGGATCCATGCTTGTCTTGGGGCCAAATGGCTGTGTTGAGAGACACCTATAACACTGCCGGTATCTTTTTGTGAAATGGTTATTTCCTGTTGGAGTTCCTTCTCTACAACTACAAGTCCTAGGATCACTTGTTTGTAAGTGTAAGGTCATTTTAATCCCACCCCACCCATTGCAGTACAGCTGCAGCCCTGTGGAGAATGATGCTCCAACCATTGAAATTAAAGCGCAACTGTCATGAAATTTTAGTGTAATAACCTGCACACAGCCTTTGTACTGTGTGCAGGTGTTGTGTACAGCAATTATTTTACCTCATATTTGCAGGCTTTTGTGCCGCTAAAAAGTGCTTTTAATCAAAGCCACTGACGGTCGGATAGGTGTGGTGCACACCACCACGCCCACCCACACGCCCACTTTGTATCTCAGTGCTGGGACTGCTGTGTGATTAACATACAGGTCCCAGCGCATGCGCCCTTCAACTAATGTAATGTGCGCGCTGCTGCGTGTCATCCAGCAAGCGCTTGCTCCTCCAGCGAGCGCTCGCTCCTGCCGACGTCTTCCTCCTCAGTGCACCTGCGCAGGGCTAGGTGAAGTGACACGCAGCAGCGTGCACATTACATTAGTTGAAGGGCGCATTCGCTGGGACCTGTGTGTCAATCACACAGTGGGCGTGGCGGTGGCGGGGCATCGCGTACCTCGCACCATGCCTATCCAACCATCAGTGGCTTTGATTAAAAGCACTTTTTAGCCTCACGAAAGTCTGCAAAAATGAGGTAAAATAATTGCTGTACACAACACCTGCAAACAGTACAAAGGCTAAACACTAAAATTTCATGACAGTTGCGCTTTAAGGCATGCTCCCTTTTAAAACCTGACTAGTGATATTATGTCTCAGGCCACACTGCAATTAGGGAAAACCTGAGACGACACTTATTTTGTATGCTGTTAAAAATAAACATGGGGGCAAAGATCACATAAGAATTGAGAGACCAGCCATCAAACACAGGGACAGACACTATATTATGAACTACACTAACTTTACAGCCCCTGTAACAGTCAAATAAAAAATCAAAAATCAGTGAATACCCCTTTAAGTAAACAACAGTGTGCACATTGCCTTATACTGCTTCTGTGGTGAATGTTAAACCATGTTTAACATAGAGCTATAAAACATAGTATTCCTAATCTAGTTCAAGACGTTACTTTCACATGCATCTACTCTTTCCCAATGCACGGTTATTTGTCTCCGTCTAGATGCAGGGTCACTCTTCAGCTCGGTTTGTTCCTCTTTGTTCTGATATTTAAGGACCTGGAAGGAAATTGCTTTTTGCTGCCAAGTTTCTTACTCTTTAGCTGTGAGTTATCATTCTAAACAGGAGAGACTGAAGTTGGTTATTGTTCTCCAATGTATTTCCAGCTAGCTGCTTCTCTTTACTTATCATCTGACGGCTTTAACCCTTTCATTGAAACATTCGGAAATCTTATTGAAAAGACCCCATCAGATTGTGAACAGCCTCAGCATTTTAGCTGTATTAGACTTTGTTCAGACAAGAAATGCGCCATGTGTCTGGCTTGTGCCCAATGGGAAGACAAGGAAGCCATTTAGAAGCTTGTTGTTTTAACATTTCTCTGATACGATTCTAATAGTAGCCTTGAAGGATGCCTTCTACAGCCTGAATTGTCCAGAAGAAAGAACCTTTGGCTCTGCACCTACCCAAGTATACCTTTTAGCCCTTCCTTTTGTTTGTATGGTCTTGATCTTCAATGGATTTTTAAAGTGGTTGTCCTATTACGGCATACGAAAATCATAGAGGTGTTTCCTCGGCTTAAGATACCTTTCTAATATGTCACTCTATTGAACCCAAACCATGCCTTGCAATACTTCATTCACCTCCAGCAGTAAAGGAGACACTGCATATAGCTTTCTCAGTTGGTCATGGCTGATCAGGATGAGGTCTCACTTGGTAATGGGTTCTTAAAGGGGTATTCCGGGCAAAAACATTTTATCCCCTATCCAAAGACCCCCCGTGATCTCCCTTCAGCACCTCCATTCTATGCGGGTGCTGAATCTCCAGTTTCGGAAACCTGGGGACTGGGGATGTGACGTCACGCCACACCCCCTCCATTCATGTCTATGGGAGGGGGCGTTACGGCCGTCACGCCCCCTCCCATAGACATGAATGGAGGGGGTGTGGCGTGACGTCCCCACCTCCCATAGACATGAATGGAGGGGGTGTGGTGTGACGTCCCCAGTCCTGGAAACCCGGAGGTTTCCGAAACTGGAGATTCAGCACCCGCATAGAATGCGGGTGCTGCAGGGAGATTGCGGGGGGTCTCAGCAGCCATCCCCCCGCGATCAGACATCTTATCCCCTTATAAAATGTTTTTGCCCGGAATACCCCTTTAAGTTATCTCTACCTCTGGTTATATATATATATATATATATATATATAAAGAACATTTTAATACACCTACAGTTTCCAAAGCACTTGACAACAAACATACAAGTACAGTACTGATTTAAGACAATAAAAAAAAAACTCTTACAAAAAATCTGTACATTTATTACACCAAACAGCCATCTAAATAGACAAAAGATCTAAAAAAATATATATATAGGAGCCAAAGAGAGGTTGAAGGCCAAAGGCCTTGGCAGTAGTCAGTATGGGAGAGCACTTTACCATTTTTCATACCTTGTAGATCATTATTTGTAGATCATTTCAATGTGTTACTTTCTACTAGAAAGATGCCTGTGTGCCATTCTTTAGTATAACCTAGAAATAGCACAAAGATGGAGCTTCAACCCAACTTGTTGAAAACCAACATGAAGAGCACCCCTATTAAGGCCATGTAATGCTTGCCTTCTGGTGGGGATTCCCCAATTCATCCAGCGATAACCAGCCAGAGGACAAGGCAGTGCTCATGTTCCAATTGCCAAATTTAGTATAATATGAGCCCCAGTCATGATCCAGTGGTGCTATCATTGGAGTTCACAAAGGCAAGTGGACCATGAGTGCGGTGTTCTTCCTTAAGGTAGCCAATAAAACCAAGTTGTCATAATGTGTTTTAGCGAGATGTCAAAGTATCTTCATTCTTTTCTGTTATTTGTGTATTGACTTTCCAGGCGTGAGTTGGTCTAGTGCAGTGATGGCAAACCTATGGCACGTGTGCTACAGGTGGCACGCAGAGCCCCCTCTGTGGGCACGCGGCCATAGTTCGCCATGGATGCCTTTTGATGCGCTCCGCCGGCGCCGGATTTCCGCTATGCTAACCCGAAGACTGGAGGAGGAATCGGAAAAGATCTGTTCTCTTGCGAGCAGGCTGTGTGTTGTGTCACTGCGTCACACAGCATACTCTGCTTTCTACTGGAAAGTCAGGAGGTGGGATCAGAAAAGATCTGTCTGTCCTGCAAGCAGGCTGTGTGGAGTGTCGCTGCGCCACACAGCATTCTGCGGAGAAGAAACCATACTTATCACTGGAGTGCCAGGCCTGACTGTGTCCTCCCCCCACCTTCTCTAAGAAGAAGAGAGGAGGGGGAGGGGGTTGGGATAACTGTTAAAAAATAAATAAATTAGCATTTCTAAATGTATTAAAAATAAATAATCTGCACCCCTAACCCCCCCCCCCCACACACACACACACACACAGCACCCCATCCCCCACACACCCACATAAACACAGCAGACCCCCACACAGCACCCATAGCACCCCTCACACACAGCACCCCACAAATACACAGCACCCCTCAAACACACACACACACACATCACCCCCACACACAGCACCCCTCAAACACACTCGCACACAGCACCCCTCAAACACACTCACACACAGCACCCCTCAAACACACACACCACCCCCACACACAGCACCCCTCAAACACCCCCACACACAGCACCCCTCAAACACCCCCACCACCCCCACACACAGCACCCCTCAAACACCCCCACCACCCCCACACACAGCACCCCTCAAACACACACTCACACACAGCACCCCTCAAACACACTCACACACAGCACCCCTCAAACACACAGCACCCCTCAAACACACACACAGCACCTTTACACACAGGACATCTTATGCTTGTGAGCAGCTGTTTTCAGCTTTGAATTATATAAAATCTGATACCAGAAACAGACTAATAGAGTTGTTTAACTGGTTGCCGATGAAGGACCGGCTTGTCCTAATCAGCAAGTACTTGCCGCGTTAGGAGGAGCCGGCTCGTCCTGAAGCTAAACTGTCACAACATGTAAACACGCTGTGATAGAGAAGTGACTTCAGCTTTCATAGACAACTGATCGTCTGCGGGACCTCCGATTGCTGGGATCAATCCAGATTGACCAATCACAGCAAAGGCAGTTGAAAAAACTGCCTTTCACAGCTCCGACCTCCTCAGTGCAGGGAGATCTGTGAGGAGATCGGTGCTGTGTGAGCTCTGTGTGAAATAACACATCACACAAGCCCACAAAGACCCCTATAACCCCCCCATACCCATCCTAGTGCTCCTGTCTAGGGGACATCAGCTGTCTTGGACAGCTGATTGTCACCATGCAGTGATTTCTGCAAACTGTGTGCCTCCTTATGTTGCTAAACTACAGCTCCCAGCATGCCCAGACAGCTGTTGGCTGTCAGGGCATGCTGGGATTTGTAGTTTTGCAACATCTGGAGGGCCACAGATGCAGTGGTCTCTAAACTGTGGCCCTCCAGATGTTGCAAAACTACAACTCCCAGAATGTGTGCCCCCCCCCCCCCCCCCCCATGTGAATGTACAGGGTACATTCACACGGGCGGGGGTTTACAGTAAGTTTCCTGCTACAAATTTGAGCTGCGGCTAATTTTCTACCGCAGCTCAAACTCCCAGTGGGAAACTCGCTGTGAACCCCCGCCTGTGTGAATATACCCTAAAAACACTACACTACACTACCACAAAATAAAGAATAAAACATGACATATACATACACCCATTACACAGTCTCCCCCCCCATAAAAATTCAAAACGTCTGGTATGGCACTGTTTCCAAAAAGGAGCCTCTAGCTGTTGAAAAACAACTCCCAGCATTGCCGGACAGCCATTGACTCTCCAGGCTTGCTGGGAGTTTTGCAACAGCTGGAGGCACCCTGTTTGCGAAACACTGCTGTAGGGTACTTGTGGTGGCAAAGGCAATTGTAATGCTTGCAAATCCTTAATTTAGCCCTCAAATGCGCATGGTGCTCTCTCACTTCAGAGCCCTGTCATATTTCGGGGGGCTTTTTCTCCTTTTACCCCTTATCAAATGGAAAAGCATGTTAGTGTAAAAAAATTCTATTTTTTTTACACTAACATGCTGGTGTTGTCCCATACTTTTTATTTTCACAAGAGGTAAAAGGAAAAAAAGACCCCCAAAATTTGTAAAGCAATTTCTCCTGAATACGGAAATACCCCATATGTTGGCGTAGAATGCTCTGCGGATGCACAACAAGGAGTGAGAGCGCACTATGTACATTTGAGGCCTATATTGGTGATTTGCACAGGGGTGGCTGATAGTTACAGCGGTTCTGACATAAACGCAAATAAAAAAAAACGTAAAAAATGGTATAGTGAGCCTTTAACACCCCACAGGTGTTTGACAAATGTTCATTAAAATTGGACATGAAAATGTTAAATTAGATTTTTTTTCACTAAAATGCTGGTGTTACCCCAAGATTTATGGGAGAAAAAGCCCCCCAAAATTTGTAACCCCATTTCTTCTGAGTAAGGAAATACTCCTTATGTGCATGTAAAGTGCTCTGCTGACGCACTACAATGCTCAGAAGAGAAGGAGCGCCATTGGGCTTTTAGAGAGAGAATTTGGCTGGAATTGAAGGCCGTGTGTGTTTACAAAGCCCCCCGTGGTGCCAGAACAGTGCCCCCCCCCACATGTGACCCCATTTCGGAGACTACACCCCTCATGTAATGTAATAAGGGATGCATTGAGCATTTACACCCCACAGGTGTCTGACAGATTTTTGGAACAGTGGTCTGTGAAAATGAAAAATTAAATTTTTCATTTGCTCAACCCACTGTTCCAAAGATCTGTCAAACGCCAGTCTGATGTAAATGCTCACTGCACCCCATATTAAATTCTGTGAGGGGTGTAGTTTCTGAAATGGGGTCAAATGTGGGGGGGGGTCCACTGTTCTGGCACCACGGGGGGGCTTTGTAAATGGACATGGCCCCCGACTTCTATTCCAACCAAATTCTCTCTCCAAATGCCCAATGGTGCACCTTCTGTTCTGAGCATTGTAGTGTGCCAGCAGAGCACTTTGAGTCCACATAAGGGGTATTTCCTTACTCGGGAGAAATTGGGCTTCAAATTTTGGTGTCCATTTTCTCCTATTACCCCATGTGAAAATGAAAAATTTGGAGTAACACCCATCATTTTAGTGTTGAGAATCATTTTCACGTCCAACTTCAATGCAAACCTGTCAAACACCTGTGAGGTGTTAAGGTTGCTGTACCCCTTGTAACGTTCCTGGAGGGGTTCCCAAATAGTATGCCATGTGTTTTTTTTTTTTACTGTTCTGGTACCATGGGGGCTTGCTAAATGCCACATCCCCCCTAAAAAAAAAAACATTTCAGCAAAATTCGCCCTCCAAAATCCCACAGTTGCTCTTTCTCTTTTGAGACATGTTGTGAGCCCGCAGAGCACTTTGCATCAACATATGAGGTATTTTCTTATTTGAGAGAAATTGGGCTACAAATTTTGTGGGACTTTTTCTCCTTATATCCCTTGTAAAAATGAAAAATATTGGGCTACATGAACATGTTAATGTAAAAAATGGAGATCTTCATTTTTCTCATTGCTGCTGTTCCTGTGAAACACCTAAAGGGTTAACAGACTTTCTGAATGTAATTTTGAATGCTTTTAGGGGTGCAGTTTCTATAATGGGGTCATTTATGGGGTATTTCTCACAGAAAGGTCCCTTAAATCCACTTCAAACTTAACAGGTCCCTGAAAAATTCAGATTTAGAATTTTTCATGAAAATTTTGAAAATTGATGCTAAACTTTGAAGCCCTCTAATGTCTTCAAAAAGTAGAAACATGTCCATTTTATGATGTCAACATAAAGTAGACATTTTGTATATGTGAATCAATCTATAATTTATTTGGAATGTCCATTTTCCTTACAAGCAGAGAGTTGTTTCCTTACAAGCAGCTCAAAAAATTCAAAAGTTTCATGACATTTTGGGATTTTTCACCAAGAAAGGATGCAAGTAACTACGAAAATTTACCACTAGGTTAAAGTAGACTATGCCACGAAAAAACTATCTCAGAATCAGAATGAAAGGTAAAAGCATCCCAGAGTTATTAATATATAAAGTGAAAGTGGTCAGATTTGCACTAAAAGGCTGCGTCCTTAAGGTGAAAATGAGCTGCGTCCTTAAGTGTTTAAAGTGTGTTAAGCAAGTTTAGTTTCTTTTGTTAATCTAGTTCATCCGAATTCAGGTTATTTACTGTAACTGTTGAAGCAGAGAAAGGACCCAGAGTAAGGCTTTCCTCATACAATTTCAGTCTGGTATGTAATCATATCACAAGTTGAGTATCCCCTTGTACGCATCTTTGGCACAGTTTACATGTAGCTTTGGTGCAGCTGGACGATCAGAAACCTGAAGAAAAATGCAGGTCTATTCTAGGGCTGGGCGGTATACCGGTTCATACTGAATACCGAAATTTTAGTGCTGCACGATATGCATTTTAACCCATACCGCAATACCGGTTTGGCCCCTCCCCCTCGGGAATGAATGTATTATCAGCCCAGCACTGCGCTGTCCCCATCGGGGAACTAATCCTATGTGACCCGCGAGCACTGTTCTGCCCCCCAATTAATTATCAGCCCAGCGCTGTCCCCATCAGGGTACTACTCACATGTCACCCGCAAGCGCTGCCCTCCTCGTTCTGTTTGTTGTGGCTGCTGGCGCTGACACTCTATACCAGTGGTCTCCAACTTGTGGACCTCCAGATGTTGCAAAACTACAACTCCCAGCATGCCCGGACAGCCAACGGCTGTCCGGGCATGCTGGGAGTTGTAGTTTTGCAACATCTGTAGGTCCACAGGTTGAAGACTACTGCTCTATACTGTATTCCTATGCCCGGGCTGCAAAAAATAAACAAAATAAACTTTAACTCACCTCCCGTTGATCCGGTACCGGCCTCACTTGTTTCCTGGGGACGGGAATGTCGGACAGCCATCAGCCTATCACCGGCCGCAGCGATGTTCCGCCTCGGCCGGTGATAGGCTGAGCCCACTATCATGTAAGAAGCCGGCCAGAGCTCCTTACATGACAGCGGGCTCAGCCTATCACCGGCCGAGGCGGAACATCACTGCGGCGGGTGATAGGCTGACAGCTCTCCGATGTTCACGTCCCCAGCGTAAGGCCGATGTAGGTGCGTTAAAGTTTATTTTGTTTACCTTCTGCAGCCCGGGCATAGGGATACAGTGTACAGTATAGAGTGTCAGCGCCGGCGGCCGCAACAAACAGGACGAGGAGGGCAGCGCTTGCGGGTGATATGTGAGTATTTACCTCGATGGGGATGTGGGCTGATAATTAATATGGGGGGGGGGCTCTAGGAAATACCGTTATATACCGTGGAACCGCCAAAAGTTAAAAAAAAATACCGTGATACACACATTTGGTCATACCGCCCAGCCCTAGGTCTATTGACATACATGCACCAAAACCGGATGTAATTCTGATGTAAACTGTGCCAAAGCAGCATGTACGATGCATGAAAACTGCAGGTGGATAGGTGGGAGCAGGGGTTTGTTTAGGTGATGCACCACCAACCACCAGTGTGTTTTCTTTACTAGAATTGATGTTTTTTCAATAAAATAAAAAAAAAACAAGTTTGGATCATTGAACTCTGTCGTGTTCTTCTTTTAAAACAAAAGATGTTATTTAGTTATGGCAACTGTATGAGTTGGTTTTTTTCTAAACTCAAAGGGGGACTCCGGTAGAAAACTTTTTTTTTTTCTTTTAAATCTACTGGTGCAGGAAAGTTAAACAGATTTGTAAATGACTTCTATTAAAAAATCTTTACCCTTCCAGTACTTTTTAGCAGCTGTATGCTACAGAGAAAATTCTATACTTTTTGAATTTCTTTTTTGTCTTGTCCACAGTGCTCTCTGCTGACACCTGCTGCCCGTATCAGGAACTTTCCAGAGCAGGAGAAAATCCCCATAGCAAACCTATGCTGCTCTGGACAGTTCCTGATACGGGCAGCAGGTGTCAGCAGAGAGCACTGTGGACAAGACAAAAAAGAAATTCAAAAACTATAGAATTTTCTCTGTAGCATACAGCTGCTAAAAAGTACTGGAAGGGCAAATATTTTTTTAATAGAAGTAATTTACACATCTGTTAAACTTTCTGGTACCAGTTGATTAAAAAAAAAAAGTTTTCCACTGGAGTACCCCTTTAAACCTCAGTATTCTGGTTTAATTGCTGTGCTGGCACTTTGAGGGGAAAAAAGTTGGCGTGCTTTACGGTGTGGGCACTCGGGCTCAAAAAGGTTCACCATCACTGGTCTAGTGTTACTGTAGATCTGTCCTATACAAAGGAAAAGGTTGAGAATGGAGAGATTCCATATAGGTGTCGTTATCAATGATGCATGCGCGGGGGATAATGAAGACAGCTTGGGGGATCTGTCTGGCTGCTGCGCTCCTGTCTCCTGTGTGAGATCGCATCAAGCTGCACGTTCACAGTCCTGCCATTGTGTATTATGCAGATCCTGTTACATCCCAGGTTGGCTCTCTTTCATCTCACTGTAGCATATTCTTATAAAACAATCTGTCTCCTACTGCGTGCTGCAAAACAAAAAACAAGTGTTGGAAATAGCAATACATTGAATGTGCTGACTTTGCATAATTCTCACTTAGTGGCAAAAATCACCGATGTTCCATACGTAATGCCCTGAATGTCCAACTTCTTTCCATAATCCCTGGTCATTTAGAATCTCTCATAGCCTACTAAGGATCCCCCATATTGCTGCGAGAATTGTGATTCCACTACTATGGGGAATTCATATTCTCCTACCATAACAGAGCATTTCCAAACAGTCCTACACCTCCATAGAAAGGGGGAACCACTGGGGACTCCGAACCATCCTTAGGAGGATCACATCAAGAGTTTGGGATTGTTGTTTTGTTTATGTCCTTGGGAAACCATGGTATCCTATTATCTTATGGTATTAACCATATTCTTTACACTTATTGTGAACAGTAAAGCGGCCTCAGTGATTGATGTTTTTTGTGGTTTTACATAGACAAATAGCAAGACATACTGACTATATACCAGTCTGGATATTATTCTGTTTCCTTATTCCCTGCCCTATTGTGTCAGGTACTGCAGGTTTTTGCTTTTTTAAATTCTGATAATTTTCTTCCCTCTCTTTCCCTTTTTTCATTCTTTTGTTGCTTTCCTCCCTTTCCGGCTCCACATGCAAATGTCTTTTTTTACTTCTTTGAAAACTCAATAATATCGAGAATGTTGGAGAAGTGATGCTCCAAAAATGTCATTTCATGGGGAACACAAGTATTTACCAAAGCACACCGTATATACTTGAGTATAAGCCGACCCGAATATTAGCCGAGGTCCCTAATTTCACCCCAAAAACCAGGAAAAGTTATTGACTCGACTATAAGCCTAGGGAGGGAAATACATCATCACCCCATGACATCATCCCCCCTGTCATCATCCAGACCCCCGTCATTAACACCCCCGTCATCATCCCCCTGTAATCATCACCCTGTCATCATCCCCCTTGTCATCATCCAGACCCCCGTCATCATCCAGACCCGTCATCATCACCCCCGTCATCATCCAGACCCCCCCCCCCTCATCATCACCGCCTGTCAATCCCTTCATCAGTGGTCTTCAACCTGCGGACCTCCAGATGTTGCAAAACTACAACTCCCAGTATGCCCAGACAGCCATTGGCTGTTCGGGCATGCTGGGAGTTGTAGTTTTGAAACATCTGGAGGTCTACAGGTTGAAGACCACTGCGGCCTTCATCATCATCCAGACCCCCCCTTTAGTTTTCTACTCACCTCCCCTAGGTGGGAAGGAAGGGTGAGCTGGTCCGGGCCATCTATGCTGCAGGGACCGTCCGGTGGGGAGGGTAAGTCGTTTCGGGCTGTCCATCTTCACCAGGGGGGGCCCTCTTCTCCGCTCCGGGCCCGGCCCCGGACTAGTGACGCTGCCTTGACGACGACGCACAGGGACGTCTGTGCGCAGCAGACGTCGGTGATGTCCCTGCGCATGAACGTCCCTGTGCGTCGTCGTCAAGGCAACGTCACTAGTCCAGGGCCGGCCCGGAGCGGAGAAGAGGGCCTCCCGGTGAAGATGGACAGCCCGGAACAACTAACCCTCCCCACTGGACGGTCCCTGCAGCAAGATGGCCCGGACCAGCTCACCCTTCCTTCCCACCGAGGGGAGGTGAGTAGAAAACTAAAGGGGGGTCTGGATGATGACGAAGGCCGCAGTGGTCTTCAACCTGCGAACCTCCAGATGTTGCAAAACTACAACTCCCGGCATGCCCGGACAGCCGATGGCTGTTCGGGCATGCTGGGAGTTGTAGTTTTGCAACATCTGGAGGTCCACAGGTTGAATACCACTGAAAGGGATTGACAGGAGGTGATGATGAAGGGGGGGGGGGACGATGATGACGGGTGATGATGACAGGGGGGGACGATGGATGATGTATTTCCCACCCTAGGCTTATAGTCGAGTCAATAACTTTTCCTGGGTTTTTGGGGGTGAAATTAGGGGCCTCGGCTTATATTCGGGTCGGCTTATACTCGAGTATATACGGTAGGTCCTCTTTAAAAACAAAACACTCTAATACCCTAGGTAAAAGCTAGGTAATTCCACTGGAAAGAATGACCCATCTTTCCAGTGTTTCCCTATATACACTTGCCCTATATTCCAGTAAATTCCCTACACTTTTCATCATCTAAATAGATTCATCATGGGAACTAAAGTATTGTGACTAAAGAATCAAACTCATTCAAAGTAGTTGGGTAAACAGCGCTACCATAGGCCATGATGTATCGTCTGATTGGTAAATTGAATTTTAATCTTGTTTTCTCATAAATGTTTGTGTTCTGTGTAGAATCAAACATCTGCATTGGTCTGTTGCCTGGCAAAATACTGGGTAGCACACCACCTCCTTTTGTAACTAGACCTGTAATTGACTTTAATGGCCTGAACGTGATCAACTACGCACTACGTTTAGGTCATTTTGTGAACCTTTACCTGTTTGGGCTTGGACCTAACAGCACACCACACTTTTGAGTCCAATTCTAAACATGCATACATTCCAAAAATTACCCAAATGTAGTTTCTAGCTGACTATGTTTGGGTTAAATCAGTGGGCTGTGGCTATTCGAGATATTTTTCTGACAGACAACACAAATATGATATAAACCCTACCTAATACAAAACGCCAGTGCCCCTGCCCCATAGTTTGTTCTACAGCTGTGCTGTCTGAGAAGAGCAAAACGTGTATATGGCATAACATGCTGCCATGTGACAATATATGCAGTTTTGTAAAAATGTTAAGGCCGCAAAATAAAATCAGTTTTCCATTGTATTCTGTTTATAAAAAAATGTTGTGATATTATGGTAACAAAAAGGTTCAGGCAAGGAATCATGGATAATAGAGAGAGGGTATATGTTTTCCAAAGGATGCAGCTGCACTACCCCCTGGGATGTCCAACGTGACCCCGTCCCCTCTACTGCTCTTGAAGCTCATGAAGAGAAAGTTTTTTTGGCAGTAAGTAAAGCTTAAAGGGGTACTCCCATGGAAAACTTCTTTTTTTTTATCAACTGGTGCCAGAAAGTTAAACAGATTTGTAAATCACTTCTATTAAAAAATCTTAATCCTTCCAGTACTTTTTAGGGGCTGTATACTAAAGAGAAATCCAAAAAAAGAAATGCATTTCCTCTGATGTCATGACCACTCTCTGCTGACCTCTGCTGTCCATTTTAGGAACTGTCCAGAGCAGCATATGTTTATATGGGGATTTTCTCCAGCTCTGGACAGTTCCTAAAATGGACAGAGATGTCAGCAGAGAGCACTGTGGTCATGACATCAGAGGAAATGCATTTCTTTTTTGGATTTCTCTTTAGTATACAGCCCCTAAAAAGTACTGGAAGGATTAAGATTTTTTAATAGAAGTGATTTACAAATCTGTTAAACTTTCTGGCACCAGTTGATAAAAAAAAAAAAAAAAAAAGGTTTTCACGGGAGTACCCCTTTAATCTCCCCTTCTTAATTTGAAGTCTGAATTTGTTTAGTTAAATTGTCCTGACTGTTCAGCACTGGGACCCCTAACATGATGTTCACTAGAATTTGTATGGTTCATAAAAACCTCACCCGTGTGTATTCTTATACCATACATTCTCTACGAGCTGTGGTCAGTGGGGTGGATAGCCTGTCCTGAACCTCCCATTGACGTAGTTCATCGTCTCCGAGCTGTGGTCAGTGGGGTGGATAGCCTGTCCTGAACCTCCCATTGACGTAGTTCATCGTCTCCGAGCTGTGGTCAGTGGGGTGGATAGCCTGTCCTGAACCTCCCATTGACGTAGTTCATCGTCTCCGAGCTGTGGTCAGTGGGGTGGATAGCCTGTCCTGAACCTCCCATTGACGTAGTTCATTGTCTCCGAGCTGTGGTCAGTGGGGTGGATAGCCTGTCCTGAACCTCCCATTGACGTAGTTCATCGTCTCCGAGCTGTGGTCAGTGGGGTGGATAGCCTGTCCTGAACCTCCCATTGACGTAGTTCATTGTCTCCGAGCTGTGGTCAGTGGGGTGGATAGCCTGTCCTGAACCTCCCATTGACGTAGTTCATTGTCTCCGAGCTGTGGTCAGTGGGGTGGATAGCCTGTCCTGAACCTCCCATTGACGTAGTTCATTGTCTCCGAGCTGTGGTCAGTGGGGTGGATAGCCTGTCCTGAACCTCCCATTGACGTAGTTCATTGTCTCCGAGCTGTGGTCAGTGGGGTGGATAGCCTGTCCTGAACCTCCCATTGACGTAGTTCATTGTCTCCGAGCTGTGGTCAGTGGGGTGGATAGCCTGTCCTGAACCTCCCATTGACGTAGTTCATTGTCTCCGAGCTGTGGTCAGTGGGGTGGATAGCCTGTCCTGAACCTCCCATTGACGTAGTTCATTGTCTCCGAGCTGTGGTCAGTGGGGTGGATAGCCTGTCCTGAACCTCCCATTGACGTGGTTCACCATCTCCGATGGAAATCTGCCCAGTTTCAGGGTCAAAAACTATGTTAATACCCGTTTCAACCTGCCCCAATTGTATGGTTAATTTCTTATAACCTGGCATCTCATTGTAGAGAATTGCTGGTACTTTGTATCTGTGGACTGTAATAATCTGTAATCTCACAGTGCATCAAAAACCCAAAACTGACCAGACATAACCAGTTACGAGATTCCTCTAAGTAAAATGTATTTACTTGTCAGTTTTATATACATTTCTATGACAATCAGATAATCCAAAATGTTTGCTAATCTAATCCTGCCAATTCAGATTAACATATGCATTTACAGAAGGGTTAGACAATTTACAGAAAAATAGTAATTTTGCTAGCTGTAAACATTTCTATAGGTTAGAAAACAGCCCTAAAGGTTTCTTTACACCCACTTTTTTACTTGATTAGTTATTATGACCCGTACATTGGTCTGTTATAGACCAGAAGTCCCAGAAGGGTTGTATAGATCAGAAGTCCCCAAAACAGTCCTCAATGTTCACTAACAGTCCAGGATTTTAATTTTCTGTCCTGTTTTATTCTAATGGAGTAACTGCAAAAGGCTGCATTCACACTTCGTTTTTACATTACGTATGACGGATCCGGCTGGGGGAGGGGCAAACTGGGCTCTCCCATACCCCAGCCGGACCAGCGCTGAAATCCATTTACTTTTATGAGCCGACCGGAGTCAAACTGTGACACCGGTCGGCTAATTTTTGACCCGTATGCGGTTTCCTGACCGGACCTAAAACCGTTGCATACTACGGTTTTAGGTCCCGTCACAAAACTGGATACAGGTCAAAAATGAGCCGACCGGAGTCACCGTTTTACCCCGGTCAGCTCATAAAAGTAAATGGATTTCAGCGCTGGTCCGGCTGGGGTACGGGAGAGCCTGGTTTGCCCCTCCCCCAGCCGGATCCGTTACCCGTGATGTAAAAATGAAGTGTGAATGCAGCTTAATACTGGAATGTTGGTTGGCCTTCAGGACTGGGTAGGGGACCACTAAAGGTTGTAGGACCAGTGGTTTCCAACTTCTGTCTCTCCATTGAGAGACTCCCGATACAGGTCTTGCACGGTTGTGAATGCAATGTAAAGCTATATAGGTGCGTTTTCAGAGAAACAAAAGAAACAAAAAGAAAAAGCGCAACCATGTGCTGTTATTCCCTTTAACTGTGTGAGTGGTGTGCTGTAGTGGGGTACGCTCACCTGGATGTGTTGTACTGTGGGCACAACACCAATCTGCGCATATAGCCAACCCCAAGTGGCTTAGTAGATCTGGAGTGCAGCCGGCATCACACCCGTCTTTCCGACGGTCAAAGATACATAGTCATTTTAACTGTAAAACGGACTGGTAACAATAAAAAAAAGATTTATTCAGCATAAGAACTTGCGGACAACGCGTTCCCCGCCCCTAAAAACGCGTGGTCAGCAAGTATCTTATGCTGAATAAATCTTTTTTATTTTTACCAGTCCGTTATACGGTTAAAATGATTTAATTTCTCTGGAGAGCACTGAGAAGACATCCTTTTCCTTGCTGTGCCGGCAGCATCCTTGACTATGTAAAGCTATATGATCTTTACTCTTTCATTTTCTCACAGCTGGGCCTGGACATGGAGGAACTGGAGGAGATAGAAGAAGATGCAGGACTTGGAAATGGAGGGCTGGGACGCTTGGCAGGTAATCGATCCATTTCAGCCTGTTAGTGATGTCCGATAACACAGGATTTTCTTCAGGAGGAAGTTGTTTGTACATTTAGAAAGTACAATAACCATCTAAGGCCCAAGCAATGCGCATTTGAATAGCTCATTTGTACCTTCAGGTATATCCTGCCCTAACATTTAATCTACATGAGGAATTATGGCAAATAGTTATTATAGTGTCCTCGCATTATCCAATGAATATATTGAAAACATATTAAACATATAGGGGGAGATTTATCAAAACTGTCCAGAGGAAAAGTTGCCCAGTTGCCCATAGCAACCAAACAGATCACTTCTTTCATTATTCAGAGGCCTTGTTAAAAATGAAAGAAGCGATCTGATTGGTTGCTATGGGCAACTGGGCAACTTTTCCTCTGTTCGGTTTTGATAAATCTCCCCCATGGTGTGTGAGTACATTCATAAGCACACCAGTCTATCCTTTCTTGCCTCCCAGACTGTAGGCATTGTTACATACAAATTCGGCACAGTACTGATGTGGGTTATTTAGTTTTGTGTGATAAAACATTTTACCTGACTAAGGCTAGTGTCACGATTCGGCTTCCAGGTAGTGGATCCTCTGTGTCAGCGAGGGATTGGCGTGGACCGTGCTAGTGGACCGGTTCTAAGAGGCTACTGGTTTTCACCAGAGCCCGCCGCAAAGCGGGATGGTCTTGCTGCGGCAGTAGCAACCAGGTCGTATCCACTAGCAACGGCTCTACCTCGCTGACTGCTGAGAAGGCGTGGGACAGAAGGACTAGGCAGAGGCAAGGTCAGACGTAGCAGAAGGTCGAGGGCAGGCGGCAAGGTTCGTAGTCAGGATGGGTAGCAGAAGTTCAGGTACACAGGCTTTGGACACACTAAACGCTTTCACTGGCACAAGGCAACAAGATCCGGCAAGGGAGTGCAAGGGAGGAGACTAGATAAAGGCAGGGAGCAGGTGGGAGCCAATTAAGCTAATTGGGCCAGGCACCAATCATTGGTGCACTGGCCCTTTAAGTCTCAGAGAGCTGGCGCGCGCGCGCCCTAGAGAGCGGAGCCGCGCGCGCCAGCACATGACAGCAGGGGACCGGGACGGGTAAGTGACCTGGGATGCGATTCGCGAGCGGGCGCGTCCCGCTGTGCGAATCGCATCCCCAACGGCCAAAACAGTGCAGCGCTCCCGGTCAGCGGGACTGACCGGGGCGCTGCAGGGAGAAAGACGCCGTGAGCGCTCCGGGGAGGAGCGGGGACCCGGAGCGCTAGGCGTAACAGTACCCCCCCCCTTAGGTCTCCCCTTCTCTTTGTCCGGAGACTGCCTCCCCTGGGATGAGGACACCGGGAAAGAATGGAGGGTTTCCTCAACGGCAGGCAGTACAGCAGGAGTGGGAATGGGGAGGGAGGGCAGAGGGCGAGGCCTGGCACGGGGCAGTGTGACACCAGGACGGGGGCCATGGGGAGGCACAGAGGCTTGCCTGATGGGACTGGGAGGGGGGGAGAGGCACTTCCTATTGCAGGCAGAGTCCCAGTTCCTGATCTCCCCGGTGGTCCAATCAATGGTGGGGGAATGAAGCCGGAGCCAAGGCAGACCGAGGAGGACCTCAGAGGTACAGTTGGGGAGAATGAAGAACTCAATCCTTTCGTGGTGGGGTCCGATAGACATCAGGAGGGGTTCTGTGCGGTAACGCACGGTGCAGTCCAATCTGGCTCCGTTGACCGCGGAAATGTAGAGCGGTTTGACGAGACGGGTCACCGGGATGCTGAATCTATTAACAAAGGACTCTAACATGAAATTCCCGGAGGCACCAGAGTCCAAGCAGGCCACGGCTGAGATGGAGGAGTTGGCTGTAGGGGAAATCCGCACGGGCACCGTGAGACGTGGAGAAGAAGACTTAGAAGCAAAAGATGCCACACCCACGTGAGCTGGGTGCGTGCGTGCGTTTCCCAGGCGTGGAGGACGGATAGGGCAATCCACCAAGAAATGCTCAGTACTGGCACAGTACAGACAGAGATTTTCTTCTCTACGGCGATTCCTCTCTTCCTGGGTCAGGCGAGACCGATCCACTTGCATGGCCTCCTCGGCGGGAGGCCCAGGCGAAGACTGCAAAGGATGCTGTGGGAGAGGTGCCCAGAGATCTAAGTCTTTTTCCTGGCGGAGCTCTTGGTGTCGCTCAGAAAAACGCATGTCAATGCGGGTAGCCAAATGGATGAGTTCTTGGAGGTTGGCAGGAATCTCTCGTGCGGCCAGCACATCCTTGATGCGACTGGATAGGCCTTTTTTAAAGGTCGCGCAGAGAGCCTCATTATTCCAGGATAGTTCAGAAGCAAAAGTACGGAATTGTATGGCGTACTCGCCAACGGAAGAATTACCCTGGACCAGGTTCAGCAAGGCAGTCTCAGCAGAAGAGGCTCGGGCAGGTTCCTCAAAGACACTTCGGACTTCAGCAAAGAAGGACTGGACTGTGGCTGTGGCAGGATCATTGCGGTCCCAGAGCGGTGTGGCCCAAGACAAGGCCTTTCCTGAAAGAAGACTTACTACGAACGCCACCTTAGACCGTTCTGTAGGAAACAAGTCTGACAACATCTCCATATGCAGGGAACACTGAGACAAAAATCCACGGCAGAGTCTGGAGTCCCCATCAAATTTGTCCGGCAGGGACAAGCGGAGGTTAGGAGCGGCCACTCGCTGCGGAGGAGGTGCAGGAGCTGGCGGAGGAGATGGTTGCTGCTGTAGCAGAGGCAGAATTTGCTGTAACATGGCGGTCAACTGCGACAGCTGCTGTCCTTGTTGGGCAATCTGCTGCGATTGCTGAGCGACCACCGTGGGAAGATCAGCGAGACTTGGCAGCGGCACCTCAGCGGGATCCATGGCCGGATCTACTGTCACGATTCGGCTTCCAGGTAGTGGATCCTCTGTGTCAGCGAGGGATTGGCGTGGACCGTGCTAGTGGACCGGTTCTAAGAGGCTACTGGTTTTCACCAGAGCCCGCCGCAAAGCGGGATGGTCTTGCTGCGGCAGTAGCAACCAGGTCGTATCCACTAGCAACGGCTCTACCTCGCTGACTGCTGAGAAGGCGTGGGACAGAAGGACTAGGCAGAGGCAAGGTCAGACGTAGCAGAAGGTCGAGGGCAGGCGGCAAGGTTCGTAGTCAGGATGGGTAGCAGAAGTTCAGGTACACAGGCTTTGGACACACTAAACGCTTTCACTGGCACAAGGCAACAAGATCCGGCAAGGGAGTGCAAGGGAGGAGACTAGATAAAGGCAGGGAGCAGGTGGGAGCCAATTAAGCTAATTGGGCCAGGCACCAATCATTGGTGCACTGGCCCTTTAAGTCTCAGAGAGCTGGCGCGCGCGCGCCCTAGAGAGCGGAGCCGCGCGCGCCAGCACATGACAGCAGGGGACCGGGACGGGTAAGTGACCTGGGATGCGATTCGCGAGCGGGCGCGTCCCGCTGTGCGAATCGCATCCCCAACGGCCAAAACAGTGCAGCGCTCCCGGTCAGCGGGACTGACCGGGGCGCTGCAGGGAGAAAGACGCCGTGAGCGCTCCGGGGAGGAGCGGGGACCCGGAGCGCTAGGCGTAACAGCTAGGTTCACATTGACAATGTCTTTAGGGTTTGTTTGGCTCATTGTTTTTTTTTTTGGGAGCAGAACAGACCCTGAAACGGGTTGGAACACAACGGTCATTGCCAGGTCCCAACAGACCCATTCATTTGAATGGGTTCCTTCAGGGATCCGGTAGTTTAGCGGGGAAAAAAAATAGTGCATGCACTTTTTATTTCTCCTCTTAAAGGGGTACTCCAGTGGAAACCTTTTTTTTATTTATTTATTTATTTTAAATCAACTGGAGCAAAAAAGTTAAACAGATTTGTAAATCACTTCTATTAAAATATCTTAATCCTTCCAGTACTTTTTAGGGGCTGTATACTAGAAATCCAAAAAAGAAATGCATTTCCTCTGATGTCATGACCACAGTGCTCTCTGCTGACCTCTGCTGTCCATTTTAGGAACTGTCCAGAGCTGGAGAAAATCACCATAGCAAACATATGCTGCTCTGGACAGTTCCTAAAATGGACAGCAGAGGTCAGCAGAGAGCACTGTGGTCATGACATCATAGGAAATGCATTTCTTTTTTGGATTTCTCTTTAGTATACAGCCCCTAAAAAGTACTGGAAGGATTAAGATATTTTAATAGAAGTGATTTACAAATCTGTTTTGTAGAAGCATCATGTACAGGATTACTTGAGGTAAATGTCAGGATTTCTACTGATGACCATTCTGAGGTAAAGCATGTCCGTTCTATAGAAGGGTAAGGGTCTGTAAACCAGATAGTTGCTGCTTCATTTGAATACTTTACAAAACCTTCTCTGCATGTTTTGTCTTTTTGGCTGAGGTGTGCTGACCGATCCGCTTTTAGGGCAAGGTCACACATGGCGTATACGCTGCATATTTCATGCTGCAGAAAATCCAGCAGGCAGCATATTTTGCTACAAGCAGATGCACAGTGATTCTCTGCGGCAGCCCTGTGTGTGCAGTAAGGTTTGGAGGCAGTCCCAGCACATCGGCATGACTGTGACACACGGGCTATCCTCCAAACCTCACTAAACACACGGGGCTGCCGCAGAGAATCACTGTGCGTCTGTTTGTAGCAAAATATGCTGCCTGCTGGATTTTCTTCATATCCTGCTCATACTTGATGCGCTGATTTGAAGCTGCAAATTTTATGCTGCAGAGTTCAATGTGAACTGAATGACTGAACACAGCTTTATATTTGCAGCATATAATATGCGCAGGATACTGTACATGTAAATACACCCTTAGGGCATATTCACATGTCCTTATTTTTGCTGCAGACTTTGCTGTCCATTAACTTTATGGGGTAGCAAACTCTGCTGCAGCAAATCTGCAGAAAAAAATAAGGATGTGTGAACTAACCCTAAGGGTGTATTAATCTGTACAGTATCTTGCGCATATTTGATGCTGCATATTTGAAGCTGCAGATTCAATGTAAACTAAATGATTGAACACATCTTTACATAGAGCTGAGGAGAACAACATTGAACGCTGTTCTCCTTGCCTGTCAAGTCTGGGGTGCTGGCGTGTAAGGCCCCAGGAACCTGTTTATGCAGAGATGTGGTTCAGATGCCAAATACCATAGGCCTTAAAGGGATACTCCAGCATTTAAAGTGGTACTCCACTGGAAAACATTTTCTTTTTAATCAACTGGTGCCAGAAAATTAAATAGATTTGTATATTACTTCTATTTAAAAATCTTAAACCTTCCAGAACTTATCAGCTGCTGTATGCTCCACAGGAAGTTCTTTTCTTTTTGAATTTTTTCTCTGTCTGACCACACTGATCTCTGCTGACACCTCTGTCCATGTTAGGAACTGTCCGGAGCATGATAGGTTTACTATGGGGATTTGCTCCTACTTTGGACAGTTCCTAAAATGGACAGAGGTGTCAGCAGAGAGCACTGTGGCCAGACAGAAAGGAAATTCAATAAGAAAAGATCTTCCTGTGGAGTATACAGCAGCTGATAAGTACTGGAAGGATTAAGATTTTTAAATAGAAATAATTTACAAATCTGTTTAACTTTCTGGCACCAGTTGATGATTTTTTATTTTTTTTTACCTATTTAACAACGTTTCCACTATACACCAGATAGGGGATAAGTGTCTGACATATGGAACACCCTCTCCCCTTGGATATCTAGAATTGGGCCCCAAATCTCCCCACACTCCAATGCGGGATTAGCACCTGGTTAATTTTTTCTCTATGGGAGCACTGGAGATACCCGAGTACAGCACTCGTTTATCTCCGGCGCTCCCATTGAGAATACATGGAGTTCGTGCCAACCCCATACTTTATGCAACAGGGAGATTCAGGACCCCTCTTTAGAGATCTTGGGGGATCAGACATTTGTCCCTGTTCTGTGGGTAGGGCATAAGTTTTTAAACGCTGAAGTACCCCTTTTCCTTTCTCAGTCTTTTAGTTTAGGATCCGTTTGTTTGGGTTGTCTGCCATCTTGGCACAGGTTCACACTATGCACTAATGACCGATTCCTCTTCTGAGAGAAGATACTATCCCTCAAGCATTTCTAGGCTTCCAGCTTAAGTACCATGGAGACTCTTTGAAACACCCAATGCATTCCTTCTTGGTGAATTGACTCTTTGTAGAATAATGTCTGCATTTTATTCAAATGCAACTTCAGCAGAAAACATTACTTATTTTATTAACCGCTTGTAATCTTTTCTCTAATCTATTTTATTTTTATTAATCTAGCTTGTTTTCTGGATTCTATGGCTACTTTGGGACTAGCTGCGTATGGCTATGGAATTCGATATGAGTTTGGGATCTTTAACCAAAGGCTTGTAAATGGTTGGCAGGTAAATCTACTGAGTTTTAGGAGGAGAACACACATGTAATGTTCCTTAAATTATACAGAACGTTTATAAATGAATAGAAAGGGAACACATCCTAGATCTGAATGAATGAACTAATCGTATGAAATACTTTCATCTTTACATAGTTGAATGTGCTGACAACAAAATCACACAAAAACTATCAATGGAAATGAAATTTATCAACCCATGGAGGTCTGGATATGGAGTCACACTCAAAGTGGAAAACCACACTACATGCTGATCCAACTTTATGTAATGTCCTTAAAATAAGTCAAAATGAGGCTCAGTAGTGTGTATGGCCTCTACGTGCCTGTATGACCTCCCTACAATGCCTGGGCATGCTCCTGATGAGGTGGCAGATGGTCTCCTGAGGGATGTCCTCCCAGACCTAGACTAAAGCATCTGCCAACTCCTGGATAGTCTGTGTACATAGCCGTCACGCCTCCTCCCATAGACATGACTGGAGGGGGTGTGGCGGCTTGCATCGCCAGTCATCGGGCACGGAGAGGAGTTGGCTCCGTGCACCAAATGAGGGGTACCGCCATGGAGATCGCGGGTGGTCCCCAGTGGCGGGACCCCCGCGATCTAACATCATATCCCCTATCCAACAGATAAGATGTTTCTAGCGGAGTACACCTTTAAGGCTGTGTTCACACGTTCAGGTTTTTAACTATAATTATTGAAAGCCAAGACAGGACTGAATTGGAAAACAGGAGACGCCTCAGTTTTTCCTTTTTAAGTGTGTCTTCCATTTCTGCATTAGTTATGCCATTTTATTCAATTGATTCAACTAAAAAGCTTTTTGTAGGAATACACCCCTAAAGCAATGGTGTAATTTATCAATCAAATCAGCTGATAACCGAGCAGGAAACCACATTCACTGAGCTTCCTAGCAGCCCTCCATCAGATACAGGGGACAGACTGACAAGACACCGAGGAACAATTCATCTTCCTGCTGTCGCTTTAATACAGTGTTACCAACCTGGGTGCCCCCAGCCCGGGCATGCTGGGAGTTGTAGTTTTGCAACAGCTGGGGGCACCCAGGTTGGGAAACACTGTTATAATAAAATGACATCTGTTCTTGTGGGGAGAATCAATTCTGAAATTAAATACTTATTCCATATTTACGAGCACAGATTCCTGCCCCTAAAGCTGGCTTACACAGTTGTGGTATATATATATATATATATATATATATATATATATATATATATATATATACATATATACACACACACATAATATATATATATATATATATATATATATATATATAGACAAAGAATAAGTCAGCCAGCACTTTAGTTGATACCAAACTATTATATGGACCTGGCCTACAGGTGCACGCTACTAGGCTAGATATACAGCAACAGAAGAATGCAGCAGCACACTGCCAGCACAAGTATATAGGTGAAACATGAACATGCAGTTAAAACATGGAGAGCTATACAGCTATGGTGTAATAGATGCAAATGTGAAACTATGAAATAGTGAGGGACTTAGCTCGCAAATTTGTCTCCGCCGGCGGTCAAATAGCTTGGACCGTCCCACCGCGATAAGGTGGCCTCATTGGGACGGACCCTACACTGTGAATATGCCTCTGTGTGAACAGTTCAGTAAGCATGGCAGGGTCTGGAACATCCAAGACACCTTATATACACACCTGATAGAGGTGGGTGGGGTGCAAGGCCAACTAAAGTGCTGGCTGACTTATTCTTTGTCTGTATTGCACATACGGGGGAGTGGCTACCTCCATGTTGGCCTTGCACCCCACCCACCTCTATCAGGTGTGTATATAAGGTGTCTTGCATGTTCCAGACCCTGCCATGCTTACTGAACTGTTCACACAGAGGCATATTCACAGTGTAGGGTCCGTCCCAGGAGGCTACCTTATCGCGGTGGGACGGTCCAAGCTATTTGACCGCCGGCGGAGACAAATTAGCGAGTTAAGTGCCTCACTATTTCATAGTTTCACATTTGCATCTATTACACCATAGCTGTATAGCTCTCCATGTTTTAACTGCATATTCATGTTGCACCTATATCCTTGTGCTGGCAGTGTGCTGCTGCATTCTTCTGTTGCTATATATATATATATATATATCTCTTACAGTCATGTCATAATAGTAAGTGATCCGGCCTATGTGATGCTTAAAGGGGTACTCCGGCAGAAAACTTTTTTTTTTTTTATGAACTGGTGAACTTACTTCTATTAAAAAATCTTTATCCTTCCAGTACTTATTAACAGCTGTATGCTACAGAGGAAATTCTTTGCTTTTTGAATTTCTTTTTGGTCTTGTCCACAGTGCTCTCTGCTGACACCTTTGTCCGTGTCAAGAACTGTCCAGAGCAGCATAGGTTTGCTATGAGAATTTTCTCCTGCTCTGGACAGTTCCTGATAGAGGCATCAGGTGTCAGCAGAGAGCACTCTGGACAAGACAGCTGCTAAAAAGTACTGAAAGGATTAAGATTTTTTAATAGAAGTAATTTACAAATCTGTTTAACTTTCTGGCACCAGTTGATAAACCCCTTTAAAGCTAGTACCCCTTTAAAGCTAAAAGCATGCATGCATTTCTCACAGATTTTGTTTCTTTTGGAACAGGTTGAGGAAGCTGATGACTGGCTTCGGTATGGGAATCCCTGGGAGAAGGCGCGCCCGGAGTACATGCTTCCAGTAAATTTCTATGGCAGAGTGGAGCACACAGCCGAAGGTGCTAAGTGGGTTGACACTCAGGTTTGTATCTACGCTTTACTCATCCTATACTACACACAAAAGTACACTGCATCCCATGAAACTAAATATATAATGAAAAAAAAACTGTTACGTTGTGAATTTGCGGTTTGAGGCCGTGTTCACACACAGTAAAGAAAAGGCTATATTTTATTTACGGTCATTTAGTGATCTCATTAGTCCCATAGGGGGAGATTTATTGAATGTTGCCCATAGGAAAAGATGCTGAGTTGCCCATAGCAACCAATCAGATAGCTTCTTTAATTTTTCAGAGGCCTTTTCAAAAGTTAAAGAAGTGATCTGATCGGTTGCTTCCCCATAGAGTGCAAACTGGAGTAGCAGCTTAAAGGGGTACTCCAGTGGGAATTTTTTTTTTAATCAACTGGTACCAGAAAGTTAAACAGATTTGTAAATCACTTCTATTTAAAAATCTTAATCTTTCCAGTACTTATCAGCTGCTGTATACTACAGAGGAAGTTCTTTTCTTATTTAATAACTTTTCTGTCTGACCACAGTGCTCTCTGCTGACACCTCTGTCCATGTCAGGAACTGTCCAGAGCAGGAGAGGTTTACTATTTGGATTTGCTCCTACTCTGGACAGTTCCTGACATGAACAGAGGTGTCAGCAGAGAGCACTGTGGACAGACGGAAAGGAAATCCAAAAAGAAAAGAACTTCCTGTGGAGCATACAGCAGCTGATAAGTACTGGAAGGATTAAGATTTTTATATAGAAGTAATATACAAATATGTTTGATTTTCTGTCACCAGTTGATTTAATTAAATAAAATAAAAAAAATGAAAAAAGTTTTCCACCGGACTAAACTTCTCTGCTGATCAAATTTTTGAAAGGGGCGAGTGCTGTGTTCACATGTCAGAATTTCTGTGCCGGATTCTGCATTGCAGCAGAATCCTGTTGAATTCAGTGGGATTCTACTGCTCTGTGCACATGGCGGAATTTCTCTGCCAGATGTTTCCAGCATGAAAATAAAATTTTCTGTGTCCACACAAAGAATTAAAGGGGTTATCCAGGAAAAAACTTTTTTTATATATATATCAACTGGCTCCAGAAAGTTAAACAGATTTGTAAATTACTTTTATTAAAAAATCTTAATCCTTTCAGTACTTATGAGCTTCTGAAGTTAAGGTTGTTCTTTTCTGTCTAAGTGCTCTCTGATGACACGTGTTTTGGGAACCGCCCAGTTAAGAAGAGGTTTGCTATGGGGATTTGCTTCTAAACTGGGCGTTTCCCGAGACACGTGTCATCAGAGAGCACTTAGACAGAAAAGAACAACCTTAACTTCAGAAGCTCATGAGTACTGAAAGGATTAAGATTTTTTAATAGAAGTAATTTACAAATCTGTTTAACTTTCTGGAGCCAGTTGATATATATATATATATATATATATATATATATATATATATATATATAAAAAGTTTTTTCCTGGAATACCCCTTTAACTCATTTTAAGAATTGGGTTACCTGTTTAATGCCATTTTAAGAATAGTTATAATTTATTCCATAAACAATACCAACAATGTTAGGCATGCATGTTCTATATAAAGCCCCAGTTAGGGTGCAAAAGCCACTTAGGGTGGGGTCAAACCAAACGTATACACCGCGCGAAGTACGCTGCATATACGTTGTGTGTCACCCTAACCGTAAAGCATTACTCCGATTACCCTCTGGCACCAGGATTTCTGTTCAAATCTCCCAGCAACTTTGTAGCCCAAAAATTACCTGCTGCCGGAGCGCGATCAGAGTTACACTTGAAATAACTTTGTTTCTGGATAGCTAATAAATAAAGAATCTGCTTGCTGTGTGACATAATGAATCTTTTTTCTGTATAGGTGGTGCTTGCAATGCCTTATGACACTCCAGTTCCCGGCTATAAGAACAACACAGTGAACACTATGAGGCTTTGGTCGGCAAAGGCGCCAAATGAGTTTGACCTGAAAGAGTGTAAGATATCTATGGATTTTTATTCAGTATATCGAAATGCCTATTTCCAACACTTTATTTATTGCGGTGGGGAGAACTTGCTCCACCAGCAGTTGGCTATGCTGCATGGAAGTGTTGTCCGCATTGGTGACATCAATATGGATGACACATCTACACTGCAGGTAGCAAAACAAAGGGAAGTCACAGGCGACACATCTGACCAGTGTTGTGTGACTTGCACCAGGTTTAAAAAAAGTAGGAATAATAGAAATACATTTTTTTTCCAACATCTAGAGCAGTGGTCTCCAAACTTTGGACCTCCAGATGTTGCAAAACTACAACTCTTAGCATGCCCGGACAGCCAACGGCTGTCCGGGCATGCTAGGAGTTGTAGTTTTGCAACAGGCAGGGGAAAGCAGGCTGGGAATTGTAGTTGCGCAAAAGTTGGAGGTTCAAACTTCTGATATAGAACATCTTAGAAGGGTTTACTGTGCGTTGGAAAATTCCTTAGATACTTTTATTTTGAATCCACCATTAAAGGGGTACTCCCGTGGAAAACTTTTTTTTTTTTAACTCAACTGGCTCCAGAAATTTTAACAGATTTGTAAATTACTTCTATTAAAAAAATCTTAATCCTTCCAGTACTTATTAGCTGCTGAATACTACAGAGGAAATGGTTTTCTTTTTGGAACACAGAGCTCTCTGCTGACATCATGACCACAGTCCTCTCTGCTGACATCTCTGAACAATTCTTAAAGTGGACAGAGTAGGAGAAAATCCACATTGCAAACATATGCTGCTCTGGACAGTTCCTAAAATGGACAGAGATGTCAGCAGAGAGCACTGTGGTCATGATGTCAGCAGAGAGCTCTGTGTTCCAAAAAGAAAGCCATTTCCTCTGTAGTATTCAGCAGCTAATAACTACTGGAAGGATTAAGATTTTTTAATAGAAGTAATGTACAAATCTGTTTAACTTTCTGGCACCAGTTGATTTAAAAAATAAATAAATAAAGTTTTCCACCAGAGTACCCCTTTATTACCGCAGATACAGAAATTTCAAAGGCGTCTGCAAAACAAATTGTGGTGTGCCACCATTAGATGCCATATAATGGGCTTTCAGTCCTTCTAGTGGACAACTCTGTATTTTATACAGTACCTGACATTCAACTTTTTGGGGAAAAAAAAGTTTATTTAAATAAACTAAGCAGGACGCATGTACTAAAGGCTGAAAAAGAGAGGTGTCAGTGCAGTGGAACTTGAAGTATAAAGGACAATACAATCTAGATAAGGGTCAGTGTAAAGCAATGTCTGTGTTAAAGGGGTACTTCATCCCTAGACATCTCATCCCCTATCCTAAGGATATGGGATAAGATGTCTGATCGCACGGGAGGTGATGGGGTACGGCTGCTGGGACCTCCCGTGATCTTAAGTTGTCACGCCCCCCCCTCCCATAGACATGAATGGAGAGGGTGTGCTGTGACGTCACCACCAAGGCTGCCCGAAGATCGCAGGGAGATACGAGGATAATATAACTAGGGACGGAGTACCCCTTTAATGCAAAGCTGAGACAGAACCCAGCGCATGTGTTAAACAGACCTATAAACCCCCCCCCCATATACCCAACTGAGAGCATAAATGTGTTGTTTTGGTTTCTGCTTAGGTCTGCTGGACCTTAACGCTATTCCATTGAGATGGTTCCTGTTAAAAGATGTACACCATACAGTATATATCCTTTTACTACAGGAACCTATGAATGACCTGAGCCAAAAAGTATCGCTGGTGCCGGAGATGGACTGTAGTGTCCCCATATCGGCAGGTAAAAGGGATGCTGGTCTGGGAGCCTGGGATAGGATACCTTTTGATCACAACATTGGGATCTATAGGAATCCTATCCCAGGTGCCCAGACCAGCATCCCTTTTACCTGCCGATATGGGGACACTACAGTCCATCTCCGGCACCAGCAGCAAAATACAGCATGTGTGACCCTACACTAAAGAGGTATTTTGGGCAGTAACTTTTATCTACAGTATAATTGTGCTCAGATTAAAAAAAAATAATAATAATAATTAAAGAAAAAAACATATACTTATCCTCCACGCTACCTCCACCAACAACATTCCTGCAGAGCCAGGCCCACTGCACAGCATTTCCTGTGTTCGGGGTCTACCCATAGTATTGCTTGTTCAGACGGTCAGTGGAAGTGCAGCAGGGGGAGTGAGGAAAGTGAGTATATGGTTGTTTTTTTTTTTGTTTCATAGAAGATAAGCTGCTGCCAGAGGTGTCTGGCAGTGTCTCTCCCCCGTCCCTCCATATAGAACACTTGACTGGGTGTACATGTGTATGGAGGTAGCAGGAGAGCTGGGATAGGGTTTCTAGTTAACAGGTAATGTATGTGTATGGCCTTTACTCATGTGTAACTGCATTTATCCCACTGTCCAACTTCCCCCATATTACACTTCCAGGGGTCTAGAACTATTAACTATAAGGAATTATTTGGCGTCCTGTGCCTGTTGAACAGGAATAAGGTGGTCACCAGTGACTTGCTTTCCCAGACTAACAAAATAGTTGCCTTGGTAGGGTCAACAAATGTAGATTTTTTTTTTTTAATATTATGTGGGGCAACTATTTTGTTACTTAGGGAACAAAAATGAGATTGTTCTCTCCATATTACAGGTAGACACAGAAACTGCTTCAGTGCAGGGAGTACCCCAAACAACCCTTGACATCTGCCTGGATATGTGGGACTATTATAATTCTGAAGGTTGTTGGGGGTGTTTGGGGTTCAGTTGAGGTATTTGTGCATTTTTAAGTGTTGAGTTCTTCTTTAAAGGGGTACTCCACTGGGCAAAAAAATCACTGAAAGTAAATAAGATAGCTTGATTCTGACTCGAGCTATATGGACAAGGTTTTACAGAAGGTGAATAGTTAGCTCGCTTAAAACGTAACTTTTAATAGTATATAGTAATAAGATAAATAGTCCTCAAAATACACAAGTAATAAGTATAGGTGAAGAGGAGCTCAGATAAACGGTATAAGGCTCAAAACTTCCCCTATTAGAGAAGTCACAGGGGGGTACACACTTAAAATATAACTTTTAATCAGACACCTTCTAAAAGCATAGGCCCCACAACAAAATTAAGCCAGGACACCGATTGGCTGAAGGCACTGCCCACCACTGTGGCAGTGCACCTAGGGATACCGCCACTGCGGCAGCGTTGGTAACCGTGAGTAGCCACCTGAGGGCAACATTGTCACCAGGTTAATATAAGCAAAATTGTTAGCACCATTACTGCATAAACCGCATAGGTGCTCCAGCTACATGTGCGTTCACGGTTCCGCTTTGTCCCTATCATTTACATCTTTCTATTTTTGTAATTAGTTTAATTATTGATAATATTTATCCTTGTACTGTATCTTGCCTGGTTAACCCCTGATGAACCCACCGATGTGGTTGAAACGCGTCGGGTACACCAGAACAAGGGCTATTATTTACTAATAGGGATTTATAGGGTGTAGTCCAAGGGGTAGATCGGGGCAGGGGTCGCCCTTTCTAGGGCGAGTGCTCCGACGGTCCCTGTGGGAGCAGGGGTAGACCTCACCACATCTCCCCGACAGGGATTTCTAGGGTGACCAACTAATTGTGTACCCTGCTCTTCCAGACCCTATCCCCCTATACAATACACACCTCATCCATACACGGTGTGTATTGCATATCACAGATCTGGTGTCCAATTACTATACTGGCTTAATTTTGTTGTGGGGCCTATGCTTTTAGAAGGTGTCTGATTAAAAGTTATATTTTAAGTGTGTACCCCCCTGTGACTTCTATTTTTTCTCTGGTACTGTCACACATCCCTTAGTGGACTAACTGTGAACCATTCCCCTATTAGAGCACAAAATCCTACAAAGAATCAACTATGTCAATATAAACAAATACAACGTAAATAATCCCGACGCGTTTTCCCCCCTCCAGAATAGGTAGTGTGGAGTAATGCAGGGTTCATCAGGGGATGCAATTGTAGGAAAGAAAGTTAACAAGTATATGCAGCTGTAATACAATAACCGCCAGTTAGTGTGGAATATAAAATGTAAGGTCCGGTAGGGACCACTCACTCAGACCCTAGAGTACCGTCCTTGTTATGGGATGAATGACTGGGGTGGCCGTATGATGACGGCTGGTCCCCTCCTGGCCACGCCCCTGGTGACATCACGGCCACGCCCCTCAATGCAAGTCTATGGGAGGGGGCGTGACGGCCGTCACGCCCCCTCCCATAGACTTGCATTGAGGGGGCATGGCTGTGATGTCAAGAGGGGGGTGGCCGACCCTCGCAGCGTGAAAGCGGCGTTCGGAACATTTACTTCCAAACGCTGGCCAGTGGAGTACCCCTTTAACTAGTCAGCAGACTTCATACCCTGTAACCTATGGAAAATTGAATATAGTCTTACATTGCGTTATTACATTTTGCTGAGATTATGATGAAGGTAAAATGGTTGTATAAAGGACCCAATTGATTCCGAAAAACAGTTTTTGGCTTTTTCCCCATTTTTTTTTTTTGTTGCATTATGAGCCTCTAGTAATGAATGAAATCATATTAATCCATTGATTCTATTTAGAATAGGCCAGCTCTGCATTCCAGGACCTGTAGACCGTGATCACATCTATCAGCACTCTTCTATTTTGGTCTAGTCTGCTCCTAATGTTAGTTCTGCCCATTCGCTGTAGCTGCCTTGATGCAGCGGTGTAGATAGAGGTTTCCCTATCAGACAACATTACAAGGGCTCTGACAGCTCCGAGCTCTTGTCATTATCACTGCAGGTCTGTTAGCAGATCACTATGGCTATAAAAGGTAAATGTGTCATCCCCAGGGTGAAGTCTGGCAAGGTCATTGGGATGTTTGATGTGAAAGTTAGTTGTTCGGCAGAAGTGTTTTTGTTACATTGGAAAACCCACAGATGAACTACAGTTTGCATTTGTAATTTATTTTTTGCTTGTAACTTTGTGGCGTATCTGTTATTTATTAAGTGCTGTAATTTTCCACATTTATAGCATATAGTTATATATAAAACATGCAATAAATACTTTCTAGGTACAGGTGCACAGTTTGCCTATTGTCTATTATGTTAAAGGGGTACTCCCGTGGAAATCTTTTTTTTTTTTTTAAATCAACTGGTACCAGAAAGTTAAACAGATTTGTAAATCACTTCTATTAAAAAATCTCAATCCTTCCAGTACTTTTTAGGGGCTGTATACTAAAGAGAAATCCAAAAAAGAAATGCATTTCCTCTGATGTCACAACCACAGTGCTCTCTGCTGACCTCTGCTGTCCATTTTAGAAACTGTCCAGAGCAGCAAATGTTTGCAATGGGGATTTTCTCCTATTCTGGACAGTTCCTAAAATGGACAGCAGAGGTCAGCAGAGAGCACTGTGGTTGTGACATCAGAGGAAATGCATTTCTTTTTTGGATTTCTCTTTAGTATACAGCCCCTAAAAAGTACTGGAAGGATTGAGATTTTTTAATAGAAGTGATTTACAAATCTGTTTAACTTTCTGGCTCCAGTTGATTAAAAAAAAAAAAAAAAAAAAAATAAGTTTTCCACTGGAGTACCCCTTTAATAGAGACGTAATCTTCTTCATTGAAGTCTATGGGAGCTGAGCCCTAGCCTGAGTAGGCCCAATTTATGATCCTCAATAGAATACCGTGTAGTGGGTGGAAAGTAAAACCTAGTTTGTTGTAATAAAGTGTCTGTAGGATTTTCATGCTGCCTTTAGTTAGGATATGTTCACACTTTCAGTCGTTCCTGGCAGAATCCTAAAGCACATCCTGCATCCAATTCAGCGTGGATTCCTCTTTGTATCGGACTTTTGCCTCCATTTATTTCTATGAAAGACCCGAAAAGACCCGAATACAGCATTTGGGAATCATCGGCGGGTCCCGTACTGGAGATTGCAGTGGGTCCCAGCAGTCAGACCCTCTTGATCAGCTACTTATATAGGATAGGGGATAAGTTTACTTCGCCCCCTTAACGACACAGGGCGTAAATGTATGTCCTGGTGCGGTGGTACTTAACGCACCAGGACATACATTTACGTCATATGCATCGGAGAGATGCTCGGATCATGCGCGGCAGTTCCCAGCCGCTGATAGCAGCCAGGGACCCGCCGGTAATGGCCCACATCCGTGATTGCGCGGATGTCAGCCACTAACCCCTCTGATGCTGTGATCAATACAGATCACAGCATCTGCAGCGCCGCAGTCACAAAAATGGATGATCAGATCGCCCGCAACGCTGCCGCGGAGATCCGATCATGCAGAACGGCAGACAGAGATCCCCTCACCTGCCTCCGCTGCCTTCCACGGGTCTTCTGCACAAGTATAACTCTAACCACAAGACCACTTTCATAGTTGGAGTGGTACTTGTTGCTTATCTCTATAGAAGGAAGGACTGCATGCCTGTTCACTTCAGTAGTGTGGTTTTCATTTATAATGTAAGCCATTACATGCTTCCAGGTTCAACATTTAAAGGGGTTCTCCGCTGCCCCAGGGAATGCTGGGTGCGGGCTGCGGGGGTCATGACGTCCTTGCCATATGCCCCTCGTGACGTCACACCACGCCTCCTCAATGCAAGTGATATGACGTGTCATGACGAGGGGCGGGGCCATGACATTACGACTCCCACAGCCCACACCCAGCGTTCAGAACTAAATATTCTGAACGCTGAGGCACTGGAGTACCCCTTTAACTGATTCAAAATCTTCAGCAAACTCCATTGACATAAAGTGGGATCCATTGAAGATTCTATCATGGTTTCTATCATTTTATTAGCAAGGTAAAAAAAAAAAGGCATTGGCCGGCATTTACCATTGTAGTGTAAGTGAAGCTACACCTTTCTACACCTTTTTTTTGTGTGCTGGTAATGTGTAGGAGAATCACATTTATTAAATGGTCACAGAGCATTTGATACATTTTGTGTTCACATTCTCTGAAATTTCTCTTCACATTTACCAAAAAGCTAAGTCTGTTCTGGTGTAGTTTTAGAGACTTTTCAGTGGCTTTGCGCCTTTTTTGCATCTTTTCACACAAAGGCACAGTTCATAAAACCCTTCCATATCATGTGTATTGCCAAAATCAGTGGGATGCAACTCAAAATCAGCAGAAATGTGTAAACCAAAAGGCACAAAAAAGGCGCAAATAAACCCTGCTTGCGCCTTTTTTAGACACAAAAAACAGTCTAAAGACAATGATAAATGTCAGCCATTGTACTTTCCTGAGTGTTCAGGTTCCAGGGCTCTCCCATTTACCTACGTTTGTTAGCACATGCAGACCTGTCATGAGATAGATAGAGATATATACAGTGACCCCCCGACCTACGATGGCCCCGACATACGATCATTTCAACATGCGATGGCCTCTCAGAGGCAGCATCAACATACGATGCTTTTGTATGTCAGGGCCATCGCATAGACGGCTATCTGGCAGCGCAGACTGCTTCAGCTGCCACCGGATAGCCATTTACGGTGCCCCGTATGGTCCGCTGACGATCACTTACCTGTCCTCGGGGCTCCGGCGCGTCCTCTTCGGGATCCTCTGCATCGCCGGCGCTCTCCATCGTCGTCATCACGTCGCTGCACACGCCGTCCTGTCATCCAATAGGAGCAGCGTGCGTAGCGACGTGATGGCGGCGACGGAGAGCGAGGATGCAGGGGAAGCCGAGGCCTTGCCGGAGCGGCGGGGACACCTCGGGGATGCGGCGACAGCAATGGACGGCGACATCCAGGGCAGCGGTGACGGTCCGGAGCGGCAGGGACACGTGAGTATAACCTCCAATACTAGTGGTCTTCAACCTGTGGACCTCCAGATGTTGCAAAACTACAACTCCCAGCATGCCCGGACAGCCAACGGCTGTCCGGGCATGCTGGGTGTTGTAGTTTTGCAACATCTGGAGGTCCGCAGGTTGTAGACCACTGTCCTATACTTTACATTGCACGGATCCTTCAACATGCGATGATTTCAACAAACGATGGTCCCTTTGGAACGGATTCCCATCGTATGTTGAGGGAACACTGTGTGTGTATATATATATATATATATATATATATATGTATATATATATATACAGTATATGTTTTTCTTTATTTTTTCTACTTCTTTCTGGCTGTATTGAGTTTTTGACCAGGCTAAACAAAGGTTAAGTTTACTAAGTGATCGTTGCGGTGACCTCTGTACCTCTTTTTCCTCTATGTAACCTGATCCCAACACTTGCGTTACGCATTAAATGTTGCATAGATACCGTACATTTACCATGTCTAGCAACTCCTGGGTGACATTTGAGTGACATCTAGTAGTTTTACAGTCCATTGCAGTATGTACGTGAATCTTTTCTTTTTGAGCATATTATAGTGCAAATGTGTCCTGATGGTTTGCTACAATGTATTAGCGTCTGGAAACATGCAGGATTCCAGACTATTTAATGCAGACTATATATAATGAAATCCTAGATGCCATATAATTGATAAACAGAAGAAAAAAATGTTTCGGTCATAAGACGCAACAGCACCTGTAGTCATGTTAGAGAAGGGCCAATGGGGTGACTGATACCCCAGAAATCACCTAGATGTCCCCCATATAGTAAAGTTTCCCATACTATCTGTATATAGTATAAAAGCCCTACACTGCCCCCATATTGCAGTAAAGGCCCCACACTGCCTTCTTATGTGTTAACAAGGGGGAAAAAAACCCACAATACTCACCTGGCACACATCTCCTGACACTCTGCTAGTCTTCTCCTGTTCTATGACCTTCCGATGCTGGCAGCATGGGAAAGAGATGTTGCCTGCTCAGTGGAATAATCCTTTCTACTGGGTGTGCGTCTTAATGACCCAGTTCAATGGTAAGGGCAGCCTGCCCGATGTGCTGGACCCCCAGGCGGGCCAGCCTTACCCTGATATCAGTATAGCAGACAGTGAGAGCCACACACCAAGAACGCGCAAGCCACATGTGGCTTTCAAGCAACAGGTGGGGCATCCCCAATTTATTATTTAAGTTACACTGACATGTACAATTCTTTCTCTTACAGTTAATGTTGGTGACTACATACAAGCTGTTTTGGATAGAAATCTGGCTGAAAATATCTCCCGGGTTTTGTACCCCAACGACAATGTAAGTTGCCTTTATGTATAAAGACAAAGGGGGAGATTTATGAAAACCTGTCCAGAGGAAAAGTGGCCCAGTTGCCCATAGCAACCAATCAGATCGCTTCTTTCATTTTTAACAAGGCCTCTGCAAAATGAAAGAAGCGATCTGATTGGTTGCTATGGGCAACTGGGCAACTTTTCCTTTGCACAGGTTGTGATAAATCTCCCCCAAAGTGAGTAGTCTTGGCATAGACCTCACAAGATCATATTGTACATAAATCGAGATTTTCCTAGCTAATGTGACGGAAAATATAAGTTATATGAAGACAGGAGGCGAGTATCTTGCATTAATCTTTCTTTATTAATGCCCATAGCAGAAAAATTAAAACTTTTATTTTAATGTATTCAAAGAAAAACTTTCTCGAAACTACAACTCCCAGCAGTCCCTTTGAGGTCTCAATAGCCAATCATAGCCAGGTGACTCATATAAAGGGGCTGCAGTGTCATAACTCCTCCTCTTTCTTGACTCGACGCCATAGCCGACACAGGATAACCGGACATGGACTTCCTCTTGACTCCACGACTCCACGACGGACCTCTGGAACCGGAACGCCGATGCATGAGCAGTCTCCAGACCGCTGGCTCCCAGATAACCGAACTGAAGAAAGAACGTCCCAACGGGGACAACAGGAACAACTCAGCCGCCGTCACATAGACACAGGCCATCGTCAGTATCCTGAAACAGAGAAGAAAAGAACACCATGATAGGGTTGGGTTGGGAGGGAAGATACTCGCCTCCTGTCTTCATATAACTTATATTTTCCGTCACATTAGCTAGGAAAATCTCGATTTATATATCAGACAGGAGGCTCGTATCTTGCAAGTTCAAAGCTAACAACATTTCAATACGATATAAATCAGCAGGTGGGCTTAACCCACGTTAGACAGGACCGACATGGATACATGAGACTCCGGTCTGAAGTAAAACTGGCGAAAAGTCGTCTCCGATCCGCAGCTAAGAGCAGATCCGCCAGAGAGCCCCCTGAAGTAACCACCTTAGTGGCCATGGCACCCCTGGAGGAGTGCGCGCCGAACAGGGAGACGTCTATGCCCGCCATATCCATGGCGGACCGAACCCATCGGGCTAAAGTAGCCGATGACACCGGTGAATGGGGTCGGACATAGGAAATAAGGAGCTGAGAGGAATCTGGAGACCGCAAGCCCGACGTCAGAGATTCGTATGCCTGTAGGCAACGAACAACACAGAGCCGGGGATGATCAGGGAAGAAAGGATAAAAGACCGTGTGAATCCCGGTCTTGGTCCTACGAACGACGGAGAATCGAACGCCATCCGGCGAGAATTGACGCCTGGAGACATCCAGCGCTTTCACATCTGATACCCGTTTTATGGAGACCAAACATAAAAGAACGGTCAGCTTAAAGGATAGTAATCGTAAAGGAAGGGCATCGTTCTCCGCCCATGCGGAGAACAAGGCTAGAATTTTAGAGACGTCCCAAGTGGCCTGGTATTTGGGACGCGGGGGCCGTTTAAACTTAATGCCCCTCAGGAGTCGACAAACCAGAGGATGTTTGCCGATGGGTAAAGTGTCTACTGGACAATGATACGCTGAGATGGCCGAGCGGTAGACATTGATAGAACTAAAAGATTTTCCCGACTCAAAGGAGTCCGCTAGGTAATTGATCACTACGGACACAGGAGCGTGAACTGGATCAACCTGTCGTTGATCACACCAACGAACCCAGAGTCCCCAGGCTGATCGATATGCCGATCGTGTCCCGGGGGCCCAGGCCAGGGCGAGAAGGTCCCTAGCCGATCTTGAAAGTTCGTTATCTGAATCTGAGACCCCGAAACCAACCACGCAAGGAGAGGCAGGTTGCCCTGCCGTACCAGAGGATGGAGATCCTTGGTTGGATTGGTGAGGAGATGAGGGAAGTGAGGGAGCAACCGTGGATAATCGATCGCCATCCCAAGTAGGAGAGGGAACCACGGTTGAGTCGGCCACCAGGGGGTGATCAGCACGATTGTCGCTCTCTGGTTCATCACATGAAGGAGAACCTTGGGAATCATTGGAAACGGTGGAAACGCATAGTGTGTCCCTGCCGGCCAGTGTTGTCGAAACGCGTCGACTGCGCGAGCTTCTGGGTCCGGCCTCCAGCTGTAGAATTGGGGCAGCTGGTGGTTGAGGCGTGAGGCGAATAGGTCCAACCGAAATGGACCCCAAATCCGCTGTAACGCCAGGAAAACCAAGCGATCCAGCTTCCAATCGCTTGCGTCGATCAGGTAGCGGGAATTCCAATCCGCCACTGAGTTGGAAACTCCCGGGATGTATTCCGCCACTGGTGTGATGTCTCGGAGAAGGCAGAAGTGCCAAAAATCCTTCGCGATATCCGCTAGGATTTTGGACCTCGAACCTCCCAGGCGGTTGATGTATTGAACCGCCGTCACATTGTCCATGCGCAATAACACACAGCAGTTGTATGCGTGTGGTAAGAAGCTTCTGAGGGCGAAAAATGCCGCCAAGAGTTCCAGCGCGTTGATGTGTAACAGAGACTCTTCTGTGGACCACGTCCCTCCTGTGGAGGATTCTCCGCACCGAGCACCCCAGCCCTGTCGGCTTGCATCCGACTCTATGATGACGTCCGGGCTGGAGTTGAATATGGTCTTGCCATTCCACTCGACGGCATGACGAAGCCACCATTGTAATTCTTCCGCGGCTTCTGGACAGAGGGGTACCTCGTCTGCATATTTGAGGCCCTGTTGAAGGTGCAGTGTTTTTAGCCTCTGGAGGGCCCGATAATGGAGTGGGGCCGGAAAGATAGCCTGGATGGAGGCCGAAAGTAGACCCACCAGACGCGCAAGGACACGTAGTGATACGTGACCCTTCCGAAGTACACCCCTGATCTCCTTGCGAATAAGGGCTAGTTTGGACTTGGGGAGGCGGAGAACCGCTTGTTTGGTATCTACCAAAAAGCCAAGGAACTCCATTTCCTGAGCCGGGGTGAGCACAGATTTTTCGTGATTGATCAGGAAACCCAAGCCCTCTAACAGAGAAATCGTCCAATCCATATGAGTAATGGCTTGAGTCCTGGATCGAGCCATGATAAGTAGGTCGTCTAGATATATGATCATCCTTACTCCCCTGCTGCGCAGGGATGCAACCACGGGCTTCAGGAGTTTGGTGAAGCACCATGGAGCGGATGATAGGCCGAAGGGGAGGCAAGTGAATTGCCACATTCGACCTCTCCAAAGGAAGTGGAGAAAATGTTGAGATGAGGGATGAATGGGTACGGTAAGGTAGGCATCTTTTAAGTCTACCTTTATCAGCCAATCCCCTGGCCACAGGAGGTCCCGAAGGAAGTGGATCCCCTCCATTTTGAAGTGTCGATACACTACATGTTGGTTCAGATTGCGAAGGTTTATAACTGGGCGGAATCCGCCACCCTTCTTCTTGACTAAGAAAAGGTTGCTGATGAACCCCTGGGATGACGAGTTGACCTCTATCACTGCTCGCTTGGACAGGAGATCCTGTAATTCGTTGTCTATGAGGGTAGTGTTTAGATTTGAGAATCTTATGGGGGGTGGGATTATGTCCAGCTCCGGAGGTGAATGGAATTCTATTTGATACCCTGCTACGGTGTTGAGAATCCATGAGTCTGCCGTAATCGCAGACCAGGCGTGGGTAAAAGACTGCAGTCTGCCCCCCACAGGGATATGCGAGTGTGTGTGAAGAGGAGTACTCACCGGTATATGGACGGGAACGGGGATAGCCTCTGGCACCACGTCCTCTCCAAGGTCTACCTCTGGGAGGGAAGAACGGCGCGGGTTGCGCCACAGGGAGCGGGTAGGATGGAGGAGCCTGTGCGTATTGAGCTGTGGCTCTAGGTGGTGGCCTGTAGGCATTAGACCGGCCGGCAGAGCGGCCCTTATTTCTGCCGGCCTTAGCAAAAACCTTATTTGAGGCTCCGGATTTCCTTAAGGACGTTTGGGCCTTGTCCAGAGAGGTAAATAAACCCACAAATTTATTGATATCCTTTATAAGAGTATCACCAAAAAGCATGCCCTCGGCTGAGGGACCTGGTTCGGATTCAGCCAGATGTGATAGTTGAGGATCCAGCCTCATCAGTATGGATCTCCGCCTTTCAGTTGAACAAGTAGTATTGGCGGATCCAAGCATACAAATGGCCCTCTGGGCCCAACCTCGAAGTTGGTTGAGGTCTACAGGCTGGCTGGATGCAGCTGCCTGTTCAGAAAGGTTTAGGATCTTCGTTAAAGGTCCCAGGAGGTCCAGGATACGGTCTTGTATCGATCTAAAGGACCGTTCAATGCCTTTCTTAGGGAATTTACCATTTTTTGTGAGATATTTCACGAGGACAGGATCTACCTCAGGGGTAGCGGTCACTTTCCTCGGGATCGAGGGTCTAGGGCATTCTGCCTTAAGTTTGTTTCTATTCGACTTCTCCAGGGACCTACGGGTCCAATGTTCGATGAAATTAGAAACTTGTGGGAGAGGAGCCCAATCTCCGGAGCGGGGGTGAGAAATCGCATCCGGGTCGAAGAATGGCTCTCCGAGAGAGTCAAGTATGGTTTCGCCCTGGGTCTCAGGGGTAGCGTTGTTGGGCAACGCTGTAGTCCCACCTTCCTCCTCATGGGATTCAGACTCTGCAGAGGATTCAGACTCATCGGACGTATCCTCATCCGAGGAGTCCACATAGGAGTCTGGTTTTGCCCGCCTGGCGGACCTATGCCTCTTAGTTGTATTCTCCTCGAGGCCCGAGGGTCGGTGAGAGTCTGGAGGTAGTGTGGGTTGGCAGGCCGTGGTAGAGGCTGCCCGGAGCATGGATGTATCTTCCCCTGCCGGGGAGTCGTAAGCGGGCACTGTGTGCTTACGCTTGTGTGAGGCTTTCCCTCTTTTAGTCACCGGATCATTAGTGAGTGACAACGGAATTGGTGGTAAAGGTTGATGAGACCCTGATGGTAGTACAGCGGATGCAAGAGCCGCTTGGACCGATTTGCTGATCAGGTCTTGAATTTGCGCAGCTGTCATAAACTGCGTGGTCTCAGGTTGGGAGCTCAGCCCCGGTAGGGAACTGGCATTGGCTTCCTCAGACATGATAATGTAGTTTGTCTAAATATCAGATTGTAGGTAAATAGATATATATAGTATATGTATATATAACTCTGAACTGCAGAGAGAGAGGGCAGGAGAGGGTTAACCTGCACTAAGAGGCTATAGCCTGTAGTCGCTGTAATAAAAGAGGGGAAAAAACCTGTATTTGAGTATATATATATGCTCAGTGACGTTCAGGCTCCTATTCTCCTCACCGCTGGCGCTGAACTGAGCACTTCGGTGGGAGGTACAGTGGAGCCTGTGAGCCCAGAGACGAAATCTCGCGAGATTACGTCTCTCCGGGTCTCTGATTGGTAGATAGGTGCCGCCCCTAGAACGCGCCGCCCCCTCCGCGCGCGTCAGCTGCGCGGGAAGGCCGCGAGCGGCGGGAACGGCAACCTGAGGGGAAGAAGAAGGCAAAATGGCGCCGAAAAGACGGCGCCAATGGAAAAAGGTTAGATGGGGAAAGAGGGCGCAGAGAGTGACCGCGAGGCCGACGTGCGCAGGGATAAGGAAGGGAAAAAACACTGTCGCAACAAGTGCCGTGTCAGAAAAAAGCTGACCTCAAATTGACCCCAGCCAATGAATGCAGGTGCAATCACTAGCAGGGAGAGAGGTCAGGAGTGTAAGTTAATATATATACCTGAACAATAAGATGAGGTAATAATAGATAAAATATACACCTATATAAGAGAGTGAAAATCTATACTTATCTGTCGCTATGAGCAGAAAGAAAGAGGAGGAGTTATGACACTGCAGCCCCTTTATATGAGTCACCTGGCTATGATTGGCTATTGAGACCTCAAAGGGACTGCTGGGAGTTGTAGTTTCGAGAAAGTTTTTCTTTGAATACATTAAAATAAAAGTTTTAATTTTTCTGCTATGGGCATTAATAAAGAAAGATTAATGCAAGATACGAGCCTCCTGTCTGATATATAACTCAAAAATAATATGCCACCTATAGCCTGCTATGGGCTACTCCACCCCTAGACATCTTATCCTCTATCCAAAGGATAGGGGATAAGATGTCTGATCTCTGGGGGTCCCACCGCTGGGGACCCCTGCAATCTAGGGTGCAGCACCTTACTCATCCGTGACGGATGACTGGAGACTTCAGCCGCCACGCCCCCTCCATTCATGTCTATGAGAGAAAGACAGCTACGTAGCAGCTGTCATGCCCCTTCCCATAGACATGAATGGAGGGGGCGGGGTGTGAAGTCATGAACACGGAAGCTCCAAGCTTCTGTGTTCGGGATGCCGCCGCTGCTGCCGGCCCGGAGATTGCGGGGGTCCCAAGCGTAGGGAATAAGATGGTTTTTGGCAAAGTACCCCTTTAATCTTGTGAAAACCCTTTTAAGAGCCCCGCGATCTCCCTGCTGCACCCGGCATTCGTTTAGAGCGTCGGGTGCAGCGCAGGAGGCTCGTCACGTCAAGGTCACGCCCCACTCGTGATGTCATGGCCACACCCTCTCAATGCAAGTCTATGCCCTCTCCCATAGACTTGAATTGAGGGGGCATGGCAGTGACATCCCGAGTGGGGCGTGACCGTTACATCACGAGCCTCCGCCCCGCATTACCAGTCATCCGGCATGGAATGAAGTTCGCTCTGTGCACCGGATGTCTTGGGTGCAGCAGGGAGATCCTTTGGATAGGGGATAATAGGTCTAGGGGCAGAGTACCCCTTTAAACTGTACCTCTGTGCTCCTTTAGTGATCTCACAGAGTGACCAAACAGAAGTGCATGAAGTATATACAGTACCATAATACAGAGCTGTAGTGACTCTGTATGTCACTGTATAGGGGCTTGTTTTCACAACAATTACAGGTATATGAATCCTTTGCAGTGGATCCACAGTATAATGTATCCAGCGCTAAAATGTATAGGGAGAATATTAAGTTCTGTGTTTCTGCAGTTCTTTGAAGGTAAGGAGCTGCGGCTGAAGCAGGAGTACTTTGTGGTCGCTGCCACTCTGCAAGATATTATCAGGCGGTTCAAGTCTTCCAAGTTTGGATGCCGAGACCCAGTTAGAACCTGCTTTGATACTTTCCCTGATAAGGTAAATTGTTGCAGAATACAGACATTTTGTTCACTTGGTGGCACAACCTTAAAGTATAACCAAACAATATTTTTTAGGTTCTTCTCTGAAAGTTTTTTGTTTTTGTTTTTTTCCGCCCAAAAATTACTGTCATTTATAATAACAAAAAAAAATTGTTTTAATTATGGTAATGGGGTCGGCAGTTGGTGATCCCACTCTACATTAATAAAAGTTACATATATTAAGTTTACCATTTTCCATGGATTTCTTACACTTATTCATACAGTATGTGCACAGCATAATCCTATGGTAAAACCAACTTGAGCAAAAGGATTTTTTCAATGTTTTATTTTTTCAATTTTTTAACAAGAACTATTAAAGAGACAATCAGTAAGAAATGAAACGGAGCACTCACCACAGGTGGTAGATGTTCCGAGGCAGGGGAGGTTAGAGGACGCCAGGCCGGCATCCTCTAACCCCCCCTGCCTTAGAACATCTACCACCTGTCCGTGCCATCCTGAAGCCGCCCGTGTCATTGTGACTGTACCCCCACAAGCCAGGCTGCAGCTTGGAAGAGGTGAGTGCTCTGTTTCATTTCGTACTGCTGAATGTTTTACACAGACTGTGTCTCTAACGCCACCTGAATAGTAATAGCTACTGCGGATGGCACATACTGAATAGCTTCATATCATTAAGTTGGGTTTATATTGCGGCAGCAGTGCCAATGCTTTTAATTTTTTTCTTGAATTATATAAATGAGACAAACCTATGGGCAGGTCAGATTCAAAAATTGGTCAACAGTAGTGACCAAAAGAGAAGAGCAAAAACAGGGTCATGGGTACAGTATTATCCACATAAGTAAGAATCAATGAATAGTTAAGTAGAATATAAAAAAAAAATTGTAGACCCTGAAGTTTTTCCATAGGGTGTATATATATATATATATATATATATATTGTGTGTGTGTATATATATTGCTCGATAAAGGTTAGATACTTCTTTACCCATATTATTTTCAATTGACCTCCCAATTGAACTTCTAAATACAGGATATAACTAACTTCTCAGAGCTATTTTTGTCTGACCCCCACCTATTTCATTTCACAGGTTGCTATACAGCTGAATGATACCCACCCAGCACTTGCTATTCCTGAGCTTATGAGGATCTTAGTAGATGTGGAGGGCCTGGAGTGGGACAGGGTAAGGCAACACACCACGTTACAGGGGAATGTCATGCACAGATGTGTACTTACTGTAGTAATGACCCGTGCTGCTTCCTCCAGGCCTGGGAAGTAACAAAGAAGACTTGTGCGTATACCAACCACACCGTTCTGCCCGAGGCTCTGGAGCGTTGGCCGGTTCACCTGTTTGAGAAGCTGCTGCCCCGCCACCTTGAGATCATCTATGCAATCAATCAGAAACACCTGGATGTAAGCGCTTATGTTTCCTACATGTGTCACATTCTATTGGTTGGGGCCTTTGTTCACATAGGTGTTCATGGACACTAATTAGATCAGTTGGAGATATAAAAAAAAAGTTTCAAAATAAACCGTTTTTGAATATGATCTTCACAATGATGTTAGAATTGTGTATATATACCGGTAAATTCTATCCAATTGTTTCGGCATATAATCAAATCCTTTAAGAAGAGTGTAAGTGTAAAGTGAGAAAAGTACAAAAGAACAGTCAGCTTGTTATTTATAGAAAGTGAAGTTTTTTTTAGGGTTTAAGGTTTTTTTTTATTTTTATTTTTTAAGAAATGTGAAGTGTTTCTACCTAAATTTAGGTATGACCAAAACCCAAAGATTAGAAGGTGTTTTGTGATTTTCTAACCCCTTAAAGGGGTTATCCAGGAAAAAACTTTTTTTTTTATATATCAACTGGCTCCAGAAAGTTAAACAAATTTGTAAATTACTTCTATTAAAAAATCTTAATCCTTTCAGTACTTATGAGTTTCTGAAGGTTGCTCTTTTCTGTCTAAGTGCTCTCTGATGACACGTGTCTCGGGAACCGCCCAGTTTAGAAGAGGTTTGGAATGGGGATTTGCTTCTAAACTGGGCGGTTCCCGAGACAGGTGTCATCAGAGAGCATTTAGACAGAAAAGAACCTTAACTTCAGAAGCTCATAAGTACTGGAAGGATTAAGATTTTTTAATAGAAGTAATATACAAATCTGTTTAACTTTCTGGAGCCAGTTGATATATAAAAAAAAAGTTTTTTTCCTGGATAACCCCTTTAAAATTGGGAGTTGTGCATTTTAGAAAATCCTTTCTAAGAATTCTTGGGAAATGGGGGAGGGGGGGGGCTCTCCTATATTCAGGATTCTCATTTGGTGGCCAAAGTAGAGTGGTTGCAAAGAATGTCTCTTTCTCTGGAGGATGTGTCATGTTCTGCATTACACAGACAACATGTTGATTTAAATAGGCACTGTATACAGGATAGTTCTTAAAGGGGTTCCTCAGTGGAATTTTTTTTTTTTTTTAAATCAACTGGTGCCAGAAAGTTAAACAGATTTGTAAATTATTTCTATTTAAAAATCTTAATCCTTCCAGTACTTATCAGCTGCATTATACTACAAAGGAAGTTCTTTTCTGTTTAAATTTATTTTCTGTCTGACCACAGTGCTCTCTGCTGACACCTCTGTCCATGTCAGGCACTGTCCAGGGCGGGGTTGGTTTGCTTTGGGGATTTGCATCTGCTCTGGACAGTCCCTGAAATGGACAGAGGTGTCAGCAGAGAGCACTGTGGTCAGACAGAAAATAAATTCAAAAAGAAAAGAACTTCCTGTGAAGCATACAGCAGCTTATAAGTACTGGAAGGATTAAGATTTTTTATAGAAGTAATTTACAACTCTGTTTAACTGTCTGGCACCAGTTGATTTAAAAAAATAGTTTTCCACCGGAGTACCCCTTTAACACCCTGTAATGTTAGAAATGAGGGCTCATAGTACTGGAATACAGGACCATGAATTTCTTTATGACCATAGTTCTTGACTGTATACTAGGGGTGTGAATCGCCAAGAATTTGGCGATTCGATTCGAATCGCGATACCAGTGTGGCGATTCGATATATCGCGATATATCGCGATACCGTCTAGGTGACGATACATCGCGATATATCGCCCACCTGGGAGCATTCATAGATCCCAATAGACGCCGCTGTCAGCTTTGACAGCGGCGATCTAGTACTCCGGTGCTGCAAAATAAAATAAAACGCACTTTATCTTACCTGCCAACGAGCCCCCGGAGCTCCGGTACAGGTGTTGGGTCCCCGGGCTGTATTCTTCTTACTTCCTGTTAGTCCGGCACGTCACATGGAGCTTCAGCCTATCACTGGCCGCAGCGATGTCCCGCCTCCGCTGGTGATAGGCTGAAGCTCCATGTGACGTGCCGGACTAACAGGAAGTAAGAAGAATACAGCCCGGGGACCCAACACCTGTACCGGAGCTCCGCGGGCTCGTTGGCAGGTAAGATAAAGTGCGTTTTATTAAAAATTCCACATCCCTAAAAGAATCGATTCAAAAATATTTTGAATCGATTCTGTATCGGCAAATGAAAAATCGCGATTATCGCGAGAATCGATTTTTTCTTACATCCCTACTGTATACTATATAATTGTGTTCATTTGTAGGAAGTGGCAGCCCTGTATCCTGGGGATATGGATCGTCTGCGTAGGATGTCCATCATTGAAGAAGGCGATTTAAAGAGGATAAACATGGCACATCTATGTGTAATTGGAGCTCATGCAGTCAATGGTGTGGCCAGGATCCACTCCGAGATAGTAAAGCACTCAGTGTAAGTACTTGGCAGAAAATAAACACCACTAAGTTTTTTTTATAGGCTCTTGAATTGGAATGAGACATGTCAGAAGAGGTTATCTGTGGAGGTCATTGAGTGCTGATTGTGGTGTCTCTGTTCACAACATTATCTGACATGCCAATTTAATACTTTTAAGAAGCTTAACACAAAGTGTTTAAAGGGGCACTCTGCCCCTAGACATCTAATTCTCTATGGAAAGGATAGGGGATAAGATGTCTGATCACTGGGGGTCACACCGCTGGGAACCCCCACAATCTCAGCTGCGGCACCCCAAACATCCGGTGCACGGGGCGAACTTCGCTCCGTGCCGGATGACTGGCGATGCAGGGCGGAGCCTTGTGACGTCATGGCCACGCCCCCTCAATTCAAGTCTATAGGAGCGGTCGTGATGACCCTTCCCAAAGACTTGCATTGAAGGGGCATGGCCATGATGTCACGAGCCTCCTGTGCTGCACCCTACACTCAAAACGAACGCCAGGTGCAACAGGGACCCCCGCGATCAGACATCTTATCCCCTATCCTTAGGATAGGGGATAAGATGTCTAGGGGCGGAGTACCCCTTTAAGGATGGATTCACCTCTGCTTTGGAGGCTCTGTTTTGGGTCCTCCGTCACAGTCTGTCCAGATTACTGGACAAATAAATGCAGCATGCAGCATTTTTTTTGTCTGGTTAAATCCAGTCAAATGACATAATGCTGGAAACTTTTAATTAAAGGGGTTCTCCGGTGCTTAGACATCTTATCCCCTATCCAAAGGATAGGGGATAAGATGCCTGATCGCGGGAGTCCCGCCACTAGGCACCCCCATGATCTTGCACGCGGCACCCCAGTTGTAATCAGTCCCCGGAGCGTGTTCGCTCCGGGTCTGATTACTGTCGATCATGGGGCCGGCAGCTTGTGATGTCACGCCTCCGCCCCCGTGTGACCTCACGCTCCGCCCCTCAATGCAAGCCTACGGGAGGGGGCGTGATAGCTGTCACGCCCCCTCCCATAGACTTGCATTGAGGGGTGGAGCATGACGTCACACGGGGGCGGAGGCGTGACATCACAAGCTGCCGGCCCCATGATCGACAGTAATCAGACCCGGAGCGAACACGCTCCAGGGACTGATTACAACTGGGGTGCCGCGTGCAAGATCATGGGGGTCCCCAGCAGCGGGACCCCCAGGATCAGGCATCTTATCCCCTATCCTTTGGATAGGAGATAAGATGTGTAAGCACCGGAGTACACCTTTAAACCTGTTAGCAGATTTTTGGTGTAAAAACTAAGGCCATGGCTGTATATGGCTATGGCCCTTAATCCGTGCATTCTTTTGTTGTCATAATCGATCCTTTGAATTGATGAACAGATTAGGTTTAACTTACTCTGTAAAGGCAACAACAGGCGCCTGTCACTACCACAGATGAATCCGGTGTATTTATTAGACCCCACCCAATCGTTCATGATTGTTTCTCTCTCTCACTGTGCATGGGAAGAAATCTGTTAATTCTGAGCTGGTGGGTGAGGGCCCCAAATACATACACTGGACTCATCTCTAACAGTGCTGGTCGCACACTGCGGGCTTCACAGTATAAGTTCTTATAAAGTACTGTATGTATCGGTACATGTGATAAATCACTATAAAGAGTGCCTGTTATACACTGCTCAAATAAATAAAGGGAACACAAACAGCACAATGTAACTCCAAGTCAATGACACTTCTGTGAAATCACACTGTCCACTTAGGAAGCAACACTGATTGACAATCAATTTCACATGATGTTGTGCAAATGGAACAGACAATGTGTATTAATTGAATTATGTGTATAATAAAAAAAAGTAAAATGTGAAAAAAGTTGAAAAAAAATAAAAATGTTAAAATAAAAAATTTGAAAAATAAAAGAAAAAAATGTGAAAAAAATAATAAAATAAATTATATATATATATATATAATACACCCTGAAAAAAACACACCCAAAAATAGGCTCCCCAAAAACGTCCCGCAAAAAAAAGAGTCCTCACACAATTGCATCAGTGAAAAAAATTTAAAAGTTATGGCTCACAAATGTGATTTTTTTTATACAAAAATTGTTTTTATGCTATAAATGAAATAAAATATAAAAAAAAGTATAGCATAAAAAATTGTGACAACTTGTCTCCCAAAAATATTTTTGCACCCCAAGGCCTCTGCGACTTTATATGGTGCTAAACTAAACCTAAACTAAATGGACGCCCCAATATCCACATAGCACTTCATGTCTGAGGCCTGTTTGAGAGACACGTAGTGCATAAAGGCCACATATGGGATATTTCTAAATACCTCAGAAATCTTAGTGTTCCCTTTATTTTTTTGAGCAGTGTACCTTGATTCCTTAGTGGCAGCAGCATAACAAGCCTAATGGGCTCTTAAAAGGGTTTTCACAAGATTAAAGGGGTACTTTGTCGAAAACCATCTTATTCACTACGCTTGGGACCACCGCGATCTCCGGGCCGGCAGCAGCAGCAGCGTCCCGAACACAGAAGCTTGGAGCTTCTGTGTCCATGACGTCACGCCCCGCCCCCTCCAATCATGTCTATTGGAAGGGACATGATGGCTCCTCCCATAGACATGAATGGAGGGGGCATGGCAGCTGAAATCTCCAGTCATCCGTCATGGAGCGGAGTTCACTCCATGCACGGAAGAGTAAGGTGCTGCACCCTAGATCGTGGGGGTCCCCAGTGGCGGGACCCCCCAAGATCAGACCTATTATCCCCTATCCTTTAAATAGGGGATAAGATGGTTTCCGGCAGAGTACCTTTTTAAGAGTTACCACCTATCCACAGAATAAGGGATAGCTATCTGACCAGCACAGGTCCAACAGTGTAACCCCAATCAATCACAAGAATGGAGCTCCCTTGTCTCCTGGGTGCATGGAGCAGCAGCACGCATGCTCACCCTTCACTCCACTCACTGTCTATAGGACTACCCATACTAGATAAGTATAGCGTATGGCTACGTACCTATTGTCATATAGACAATGAATGGAGTGGTGGCAGTGCTTGGATACTGCTTCTGTATTCACCTGGGGACCATGTTTGGTGGTGGTTTCAAATGTTGGTACCTTGCCGATCAGCTACCTATCCCTTATCCTGTGGATAGGCAATGGCATTCAATCTAGGGATAACCCCTTTATCCATCTGTAATTTGGTTGGCTGTATCATTCATTTTCAACAAATGCTCCTTTATAAATGTGTTCTAACAGCTAATACATCATATATTGTTTATATATTTTTTTTGTTATAGCTTCAAGGATTTCTATGACATTGAACCCGACAAATTTCAGAACAAGACAAATGGCATCACCCCAAGGAGATGGCTTATGCTTTGCAACCCTGGCTTGGCAGACATCATTGCAGAGGTAAAGTGCCATGCTACAGCCCCCTAGTGGTGTGAATATGGATGCAAACTATAAAAACAAAACAAAAAACTGTTGCCTTATTTTAAGTTACTTTTTTTTTTGAATGCATGTGTTGCTTTACAATGAAGAAGGTATGGTGTATTTAGTTCAGTTCAGTTACCTACCTTACACACCTCTCTTGTCATGTAGATGCAACTTTTTTGCACCTTTTTGCATGTGACTAAAAAGTAACATAAGTCAAGCCTATTGGAGTGAAGCAATGGGCGGGACCCTGTTTTTGTGGTTGCCTGCTCTGTAGATATAATATACCGTATATACTCAAGTACTCGAGTATAAGCCCCCCTCAGCTTATACTCGAGTGAACTCTCCGCCTGTCAATCCCTTCACAGTGGTCTTTAACCTGCGGACCTCCAGATGTTGCAAAACTACAACTCCCAGCATGCCCGGACAGCCATCGGCTGTCCGGGCATGCTGGGAGTTGTAGTTTTGAAACATCTGGAAGTCCGCAGGTTGAAGACCACTGCCGGGCCTTCGTCATCATTCAGACACCCCCTTTAGTTTTCTACTCGCCTCCCCTTGGTGAGAAGTAAGGGTGAGCTGGTCTGGGCCATCTGTGCTGCAGGGACCGTCCGGTGGGGAGGGATAGTAGTTCCGGGCTGTCCATCTTCACCGGGAGGCCCTCTTCTCTGCTCTGGGCTGGCCCCGGACTAGTGATGTTGCCTTGACGACGACGTCAAGGCAACATCACTAGTCCGGGGCCTGCCTGGAGCAGAGCGGAGAAGAGGGCCCCCCCGGTGAAGATGGACAGCCCGGAACGACTAACCCTCCCCACCAAACGGTCCCTGCAGCACAGATGGCCCGGAACCGGTTCACTCTTCCTTCCCACCGAGGGGAGGTGAGTAGAAAACTAAAGGAGGGGTCTGGATGATGACGAACGCCCGGCAGTGGTCTTCAACCTGCGGACCTCCAGATGTTTCAAAACTACAACTCCCAGCATGCCTGTACAGCCAATGGCTGTCTGGGCATGCTGAGAGTTGTAGTTTTGCAACATCTAGAGGCCCGCAGGTTGAAGACCACTGATTGAAGGGATTGACAGGCGGTGATGATGAAGGGGGGGGGGGATGATGACAAGGGAGATGATGACAGAGGGATGATGACGGGGGTCTGGATGATGGGGGTGTTAATGATGGGGGTCTGGATGATGGGGGTGTTAATGACGGGGGTCTGGATGATGACATGGGGGGATGATGTATTTCCCACCCTAGGCTTATAGTCGAGTCAATAACTTTTCCTGGGTTTTAGGGGTGAAATTAGGGGCCACGGCTTATATTCGGGTCGGCTTATACTCGAGTATATACGGTAAATGTTTAAAATTGGAATTTGAATAATTTTTTTGTGATTTGTCCAAATATAATATAATGTCATAATGTATAATGACGTGTGACATTTGTTATTTGTGATTATATGGTGGTAAAGTTCAAATGTTTTTTTTTTCCTCTGAAGAAAATTGGGGAAGATTTTGTGACTGATTTAAGCCAGCTGAAGAAATTGTTGGATTTCGTAGATGATGAGAGTTTCGTGCATGACATAGCCAAAATCAAGCAGGTAAGTGTGCCAGGGCTGTGGGCATTGGCTGGCTTATTGATATCTTTACAACATAGCACATATACACATTATTATTTCAGAGCTGCACATTACATTCATGTCCTGAATTATTGTCTAAGAAATATAACATGTTAAAGTGTTACTGTTGATCGCACCAGGTCTCGCCAGGACCCACTGCGATCGTGAGTTATTAGCTTGGAAGCGGGCGGCAGTGCACAAGCCAGCCGAAGCCTCGAACCTATCCAGATACAGAATACTGCACTTTATTGTGTTTATTACCTATATATCACAGTTTAGTATTATCGTAAACAAATGATACTCCTTTGTGAAAGAAATACATAGCAGAACAGAACATGCTGTGAGACACTGGCAAACCTCAGAGTGTTCAGTTCATCTTCTGGCTTAAACAATATTCACAGATTTGTATAATTGTGTATAGAGATTGGGAAGAATCCATTCATTTATTTTATTCCTCAGAAACAACTTTCTTCTCTTTTTCATATTTTTCTTTAAAATAAAAAAAAAACAACACACTTACCTTCCTAAGTCCCCTGTCATCCCCGGAATCTCCAACTCCAGTCTGCATTACCTCTGGGTTTGTGAATGTGACATTACAGGCCTTTTCAGTAAATTAGTGGCCGCAGCAGTGTTCGGCCTTATCCACTGATTGACTGAGTGGGCCTGTGGCGTCATGTCTACAAACTCAAAAACATTGTGTTACTGAGACTGGAGGATGATTCCGGCGACGGCACGGAAATAAAGTAAGTATGTGAGTTTTTTTTTGTTTATTCTTCACCTCCCTTAACATATTTATAAAAAATAAGTGCTGCCCAGATAACCCTTTTAACCTCTTAAGGATGCAGGGCGTATGGATACGCCCTGCAACCGGAGTCCTTAAGGACGCAGGGCGTATCCATACGCCCGTGGGAATTCCGGTCCCCACCGCTAGCCGGTTGGGGACCGGAGCCGGATGCCTGCTGAAATCGTTCAGCAGGCATCCCGGCATATCGCCCAGGGGGGTCATTATGCCCCCCCATGTCGGCAATTCAGTCCAGCGATCTGCGGCGATTCCGGGTCAATCGGGTCTCCAGTGACCCGGTGACCCGGAATTACTGGCTGTTCGGGGCCGTCTCTGACGGCCCCGAACAGCCAGAGCCTGCAGGGGTGAGGTGGCACTGATGCCACCTCACGATCGCCCTGATTCGTCGGCCAGATTACCGGCCGACCAATCAGGGCGCCTGCTGCGGGTGTCACTCCCGCACCCGCTCCGCCCCTCTTCCGGAGGGCGTGAGCGGGTGCGGGAAGACGACCCCCGGTGCTGGGGACCCCGATCCCCGGCGTCAATGTTGGGATCGGGGCCCCACGAGCGACGGCGGCGAGGGACAGCCTGCGATGGAGCAGCAGCAGGAGGTGAGTTACAGCCTCCTGCTGTTGCTTAGCAACAGCTCCCAGCATGCAAAAAGGGCATGCTGGGAGCTGTAGTTATGCAACAGCAGGAGGCAGACCACCACAACTCCCAGCATTCCCTTATGGGCATGCTGGGACTTATGGTTTTCACAACAGCTGGAGGCACATTTTTTCTATGGAAAAGTGTACCTTCAGCTGTTGTATAACTACAACACCCAGCTTGCACAAACAGCTAAAGTGCATGCTGGGAGTTGTAGTGGTGCATCTGCTGGTTGCATAACTACAACTCCCAGCATGCCCGTTGGCTGTCGGTGACTGCTGAGAGTTGTAGTTTTGCAACAGCTGAAGGCACACTGGTTGTGAAACTCAGAGTTTTTTTTTACCTAACTCAGTGTTTCACGACCGGTGTGCCTCCAGCTGTTGCAAACTACAACTCCCAGCAGTCACCATACACCGTACATGCTGGGAGTTGTAGTTTTGCAACAGCTGGAGGCACACTGGTTTTGAAACACTGAGTAAGGTCACAAACTCAGTGATGCATAACCAGTGTGCCTACAGCTGTTGCAAAACTAAAACTCTCAGCATGTACAGTCTGTCAGCGCATGCTGGGAGTTGTAGTTTTGCAACAGCTGGATGTCCCCCCCCAATGTGAACGTACAGGGTACACTCACATGGGCGGAGGATTACAGTAAGTATCTGGCTGCAAGTTTGAGCTGCAGCAAATTTTCTGCAACAGCTCAAACTGCCAGCGAGAAACTACTGTGAACCCCCGCCCGTGTGACTGTACCCTAAAAACACTACACTACACTAACACAAAAAATAAAATAAAAAGTAAAAAACACTACATATACACATACCCCTACACAGCCCCCCTCCCCTCCCCAATAAAAATGAAAAACGTCTGGTACGCCACGGTTTCCAAAACGGAGCCTCCAGCTGTTGCAAAACAACAACTCCCAGTATTGTCGGACAGCCGTTGACTGTCCAGGCATGCTGGGAGTTTTGCAACAGCTGGAGGCACCCTGTTAGGGGTATTCTACGCCAGTGATTCCCAATGTCCACCCCTATGCAATCCCTAATTTAGGCCTCAAATGCGCATGGCGCTCTCACTTTGGAGCCCTGTCGTATTTCAAGGCAACAGTTAAGGGTCACATATGGGGTATCGCCGTACTCGGGAGAAATTGGGCTTCAAATTTTGGGGGGGTATTTTCTTCTTTTACCCTTTTTAAAAAAGTAAAGTTTTTGGGAAAAGAAGCATTTTAGGTAAATTTTTTTTTATTTTTTTTACATATGCAATAGTCGTGAAACGCCTGTGGGGTATTAACCTGTTGGGGACGAAGGGCGTATGCATACGCCCTTGCGTCCTGGTACTTAAGGACGAAGGGCGTATCCATACGCCCGTGGGAATTTCGGCCCCCGCCGCGCGCCGGGCGGGGACCGGGCCGGGGTGACTGCTGATATCTATCAGCAGGCACCCCGTGCAAATGCCCAGGGGGGTCATTAGACCCCCCCCCATGTCGGCGATCGGCGCAAATCGCAAGTGAATTCACACTTGCGATTTGCGCCGATTCCGGGTCATTACGGGTCTATGGTGACCCGCTGACCCGGAATAGAAGGTGGATCGCGGGTGTCTAAGACACCCACGATCCCCCTAAAGCGATAGGAGTGAGGTGGCAGAGTTGCCACCCCTCCTATCTCTGCTATTGGTGGTCTAGACGCGACTACCAATAGCAGATCAGGGGCGGAGGGGTTTACTTTCGTTTTCCCCGTCCTGCCCACCCACAATAGGCAGGGCAGAACGGGGAAAACGAAGAGGAGCGGCGCCGGAGTCCACTTACCCCTCCAGAGGCAGCGGAGCGTCGGGGATCGGCGGCGGCGTGCGGCAGAAGAGGACGGCACCCGGATGCGACGGAAGCCGGTGAGTAGTTGCATAGCAACATCTAGAGGGCTACAGTCTGAGACCACTATAGTGGTCTCTAGACTCTAGCCCTCCAGATGTTGCAAAACTACAACTCCCAGCATGCCCACACAGCTGTTTGCTGTCTGGGCATGCTGGGAGTTGTAGTTTTGCAACATCTGGAGGTCCACAGTTTGGAGATCACTGTTCAGTGGTCTCTAAATTGTAGCACTCCAGATGTTGCAAAACTACAAATTCCAGCATGCCCACACAGCAAACAGCTGTCTCGGCATGCTGGGAGTTGTAGTTGCGTACCTCCAGCTGTTGCATAACTACATCTCCCAGCATGCCCTTCTGTGATCAGACATGCTGGGAATTGTAGTTTTGCAACAGCTGGAGGCACACTGGTTGGAAAATACTGAGTTGGGTTCTGTTACCTAACTCAGTATTTTCCAACCAGTGTGCCTCCAGCTGTTTCAAAACTACAACTCCCAGCATGTACTGACAGACCGTGCATGCTGGGAGTTGTAGTTTTGCAACAGCTGGAGGCTCACTGGTTGGAAAATACTGAGTTAGGTAACAGAACCTAACTAAAGGTTTTCCAACCAGTGTGCCTCCAGCTGTTGCAAAACTACAACTCCCAGCATGTACTGACAGACCATGCATGCTGGGAGTTGTAGTTTTGAAACAGCTGGAGGTTTCCCCCCCCCCATGTGAACGTACAGGGTACATTCACACGGGCGGGTTTACAGCAAGTTTCCTGCTTCAAGTATGAGCTGCGGCCAATTTTTCGCCGCAGCGCAAATTCCTAGCGGGAAACTTACCGTAACCCGCCAGTGTGAATGTACCCTAAAAACACTACACTATACTAACACCTAATAAAGAGTAAAACACTACATATACACCCCCTTACACTGTCCCCCCCAATAAAAATAAAAAACGTATTGTACAGCAGTGTTTCCAAAACGGAGCCTCCAGCTGTTGCAAAACAACAACTCCCAGCATTTCCGGACAGCCACTGATTGTCCAGGCATGCTGGGAGTTTAGCAACAGCTGGAGGCACCCTGTTTGGGAATCACTGGCATAGAATACCCCTATGTCCACCCCTGTGCAATCCCTAATTTAGGCCTCAAATGCGCATGGCGCTCTCTCACTTCGGAGCCCTGTCGTATTTCAAGGAAACAGTTTAGGGCCACATATGGGGTATTTCCGTACTCGGGAGAAATTGCACTACAAATTTTGGGGGGCTTTTTCTCCTTTTACCCCTTATGAAAAGGAAAAGTTGGGGTCTACACCAGCCTGTTAGTGTAAAAAAAAAATTTTTTTACACTAACATGCTGGTGTTGCCCTTTACTTTTTATTTTCACAAGAGGTAAAAGGAAAAAAAGACCCCCAAAATTTGTAACGCAATTTCTCCTGAGTACGGAAATACCCCATATGTGGGCAGAAAATGCTCTGCGGGCGCATAACAAGGCTCAGGAGTGAGAGCGCACTATGTACATTTGAGGCCGAAATTGGTGATTTGCACAGGGGTGGCTGATTTTACAGCGGTTCTGACATAAATGCAAAATAATAAATACCCACATGTGACCCCATTTTAGAAACTACACCCCTCACGGAATGTAATAAGGGGTACAGTGAGCATTTACACCCCACAGGTGTCTGACAGATTTTTGGAACAGTGGTCTGTGAAAATGAAAAATTTAATTTTTTTGTTTGCACAGCCCACTGTTCCAAAGATCTGTCAAACGCCAGTGGGGTGTAAATGCTCACTGCACCCCTTATTACATTTCGTGAGGGGTGTAGTTTCCAAAATGGGGTCACATGTGGGGGGGGTCCACTGTTCTGGCACCACGGGGGGCTTTGTAAATGCACATGGCCCCCGACTTCCATTCCAAACAAATTATCTCTCTAAAAGCTCAATGGTGCTCCTTCTCTTCTGAGCATTGTAATGCGCTCGCAGTGCACTTGACGTCCACATATGGGGTATTTCCATACTCAGAAGAAATGGGGTTACAAATTTTGGGGGGCATTTTCTCCTATTACCCTTTGTAAAAAAGTAAAATTTGGGAAAAACCAGCATTTTAGTGGAAAAATATTTTTTTTTCATTTACACATCCGACTTTAACAAAAAGTTGTCAAACACCTGTGGGGTGTTAAGGCTCACCGTACCCCTTATTACGTTCCTTGAGGGGTGTTGTTTCCATAATAGTGTGCGATGTGTTTTTTTTTGCTGTCCTGGCACCATAGGGGCTTCCTAAATGGGACATGCCCCCCAAAAACCATTTCAGAAAAACTCACTCTCCTAAATCCCATTGTTGCTCCTTCGCTTCTGAGCCCTCTAGTGCACCCGCCGAACACTTGACATACACATATGAGGTATTTTCTTACTCGAGAGAAATTGGGTTACACATTTTGAGAGGATTTTTTTCCTTTTACCCTTTGTAAAAATTCAAAAACTGGGTCTACAAGAACATGCGAGTGTAAAAAATGAAGATTTTGAATTTTCTCCTTCACTTTGCTGCTATTCCTGTGAAACACCTAAAGGGTTAACACACTTACTGAATGTCATTTTGAATACTTTGAGGGGTGCAGTTTTTATAATGGGGTCATTTATGGGGTATTTCTAACCAGAAGACCCTTCAAATCCACTTCAAACCTGAACTGGTCCCTGAAAAATTCCGATTTTGAAAATTTTGCGAAAAATTGGAAAATTGATGCTGAACTTTGAAGCCCCCTGATGTCTTCCAAAAGTAAAAACTCATCAATTTTATGATGCAAACATAAAGTAGACATATTGTATATGTGAATCAATATATAATTTATTTGGAATATCCATATTCCTTATAAGTAGAGAGCTTCAAAGTTAGAAAAAAGCAACATTTTCAAATTTTTCATGAAATTTTTGCATTTTTCACCTAGAAAGGATGCAAGTATCGCCGAAAATTTACCACTAACATAAAGTAGAATATGTCATGAAAAAACAATCTCGGAATCAAATTTATAAGTAAAAGCATTCCAGAGTTATTAATGCTTAAAGTGACAGTGGTCAGATTTGCAAAAAATGCTCCCGTCCTTAGGGTCATAATGGGCTCCGTCCCCAAGGGGTTAAGGTTCACTTAACCCCTTGCTACATTCCCCGAGGGCTCTAGTTTCCAAAATGGTATGCCATGTGTTTTTTTTTTGCGGTCCTGGCACCATAGGGGCTTCCTAAATGCGGCATGCCCCCAGAGCAAAATTTCCTTCAAAAAAGCCAAATGTGACTCCTTCTCTTCTGAGACCTGTAGTGCGCCAGCAGAGCACTTTTCACCCCCATATGGGGTGTTTTCTGAATCGGGAGAAATTGGGCTTCAAATTTTGGGGGGTATTTTCTGCTATTACCCTTTTTAAAAATGTAAAACTTTAGGGAAACCAAGCATTTTAGGTAAAAAAATTTTTTTTTTTTTTTACATATGCAAAAGTCGTGAATCACCTGTGGGGTATTAAGGTTCACATTACCCCTTGTTATGTTCCCCGAGGGGTCTAGTTTCCAAAATGGTATGCCATGTGGTTTTTTTTGCTGTTCTGGCACCATAGGGGCCTCCTAAAGGTGACATGCCCCCCAAAAACCATTTGACGCTCCTTCCCTTCTGAGCCCTCTACTGTGCCCGCTGAACAATCAACATAGACATATGAGGTATGTGCTTACTCCAGAGAAATTGGGTTTCAAATACAAGTAAAAATTTTCTCCTTTTTACCCCTTGCAAAAATTCAAAAATTGGGTCTACAAGAACATGCGAGTGTAAAAAATGAAGATTGTGAATTTTCTCCTTCACTTTGCTGCTATTCCTGTGAAACCCGTAAAGGGTTAAAACACTTACTGAATGTCATTTTGAATACTTTGGGGGGTGCAGTTTTTATAATGGGGTCATTTATGGGGTATTTCTAATATGAAGACCCTTCAAATCCACTTCAAACCTGAACTGGTCCCTGAAAAAAAGCGAGTTTCAAAATTTTGTGAAAAATTGGAAAATTGCTGCTGAACTTTGAAGCCCTCTGGTGTCTTCCAAAAGTAAAAACTCATCAATTTTATGATGCAAATATAAAGTAGACATATTGTATATGTGAATTAAAAAAAAAATTATTTTGAATATCCATTTTCCTTACAAGCAGAGAGCTTCAAAGTTAGAAAAATGCAAAATTTTCAATTTTTTCATAAAATTTTGGGATTTTTCACCAAGAAAGGATGCAAGTTACCAAAAAATGTTACCACTACGTTAAAGTAGAATATGTCACGAAAAAACAATCTCGGAATCAGAATGATAACTAAAAGCATTCCAGAGTTATTAATGTTTAAAGTGACAGTGGTCAGATTTGCAAAAAATGGCCGAGTCCTTAAGGTGAAAAAGGGCTCAGTCCTTAAGGGGTTAAGGGTCCACTAATAAATGTTATTGTTATTTTTAAAAATTTTCAGGAAAACAAGCTGAAGTTTGCCACCTACCTAGAAAACGAATACAAAGTGAAAATTAACCCTTCATCCATGTTTGACGTCCAAGTAAAGAGAATCCATGAATACAAAAGGCAGATCCTAAATTGTTTACACATCATCACTCTGTACAACAGTAAGTACCCGACTGTCGCAGAACACATTGGGGGAGATTTATCAAAACCTGTGCTGAGGAAAAGTTGGCCAGTTGTCCATAGCAACCAATCAGATTGCTTCTATTTTTTAAAGACCATTTTAAAAATTAAAGACGGAATCTGATTGGCTGCTATGGGCAACTTCTCCACTTTTCCTTTTCATGGGTTCTGATAAATCTTCCCCAATGTTTTTTTGCCACATTGTTGCTAAGCTTTTACCAAGAAGAATGGCTAGTATGTAATCTATTCTTCCATGATTAATATATTAAAGAGTACCTGTCATCAAACCATATTTTCTAAACTAACTCAGATTATATTCCATAACTACTCCTAATACCCCTCCTGCCTTTAAAAAAATTCCCAGCTTTAAAAAGCTCTGTATCATATCTTTCCCCTTGCTCACATTGTGTGAGCTCCGGCAGGAGAAAGTGGGCGTTCCCCAGCAAGCGTGACATCACTGAAGCCTGCGAGAGCTGTGCCTCCCATGCCCCACACGCACTTCCTGAGTTTGGTCTCCTGCAAGGCCGGGAGGAGACCAAACTTACTGTTTGACTTGCGAGCGGGAACAGAACAGAGCCACCTAGTGGCCATTTTTTCAATCACATTAAAAACTTATAAATTAACAGCAAGTAAATAGCAAAGTGTCTTATAATTACATTAGGAACAATATATTAAAAGTTTAGTTTGGTGACAGGTACTCTTCAAAACCCACCCTTACTTCCTGGCAAATACAGTAGAATCTCTCATGAAGCCACTTGTGTTACCAACATTGTTTGCTCAGTGCATCTAATATAAAAAATAAATTATAATTAGTCTTGATTAAAAAGAACCATTTGTTCTGATCACTTGCCCTTTTACGCGGGCTGATTATTGTGAAGGAGTGTTCATAGGAACTCTCATTCAGCCCATAATCTGCCTGTGTAAAAGGTCCTTTGGTCTCTTTTCTCTGTCTCCTCTTTTTTCTTCTCTATGGGCCCATACACACTACGGAAATTCAACTCTAAATTATTCAGAGTTTTCAATGGGATTTTGCTGCTTTGGGCACGCCACAGAATTTCCGCCACACAAATTCTGGACTCCGCCGAAAGTATGAACTTGCATTGCCGTCAGTGAGGACAGCACTTAATGTCTTTGTGGACTTTAGCGCCAATTCAGCTGGCACCTGCTGCACCTAGAATCTTGTGAAAATTCCATAGTGTCCATGGACCCTTACTGTCTGTAGAGAGCTGAGGTAGTAAAGTAATACAGTAGAATCTCCCAATAGTGGACACTCACGGGGAATAAAACAGTGTCCACTATTGAGAGATGTCCCCTATTTGGATAAAAGGCTCAAAAATCTTGCTAAATGATGGAATACTGTACTGTCCTCACTCTTGAGTGTAATTATCTGAAAACATAATAAAAAGCAATATTACAGTAGAATCTCCCAGTGCCGTTTAATCATCCCTTATCAACCCCCTGTATCATTTCATCCCTCCTTTATACCCTGTGCCACTTTATTCCCCCTGTGCCTTGAGTCAAATCATCCCCCCTTACCCCCTGTGCCACATCATTTCCTGTGCCATTTCATTCCCCCTTTATTACCCTCTGTGCCAATTCATCACCCCCTCTTTACCACACCGTGCCATTTCTTCCCCTTGTGACACTTCATTCCCTCTTTATCCCCCACCCGTGCCACTTTATTCCACCTGTTCCAAATCATCCCCACCCCACCCCCGTCACCCCTTGTGCCACATAACTGTTCCCATTTCCTCCTCCCCCCTGTTGTTCTTCTTACCTTGCCAGCAGGCTCAGGTGCAAGGGCTCTCAGCAGGTTTGACGTTCTCCTGACGTCCTCTGCGCTGCACTTACTGAGAGCAGCAACAGTGGCTGTGGGCACTTACAAGTGAGATCAGGATACAGCCTCTCAGTGAGTGCAGCGCAGAGGAAGTCAGGAGAACGTCAAACCCGCTGAGAGCCCCTGAGCCTGCTGGCCAGGTAAGAAGAATAGCAGGGGGAGGAGGCAAGGGGAAAAGTGATGTGGCATGAGGGGGGTGGAGGGGGGGGGGGGTGATTTGGAATAGGGGGAGTTAAGTAGCACAGGGGGATAAAGAGAGATGAAATGGAATCGGTGGGATAAAGGGGGGGAAAGAGTTGGCACAGGGGGTGGTAAAGAGGAGGTGATTAATTTGCACAAAGGGTAATAAAGGGAAAATTAAATAGCACAGGGGGAATCAAGGGGAAATATGTGGCACAGGGGGTAATAAAGAGGGGATGATTTGACACAGGTGGAATAAAGTGGCATAGGTGGATCAGGGGGGGCAAATGATGTGGCTGGCAGATGTACAGAAGCAGGAGAGCACTGTTTAAACACCAGTCTTCTGCTTCTGTGCTAAGGCTGCTGCAGGGGGGTGCAGCAGGGGCCAGGGCCCCATACTGGGATACTGGCTGTTCCCCCCTGATGGAGGCCCTGTGTACACGATAGGATCGGCACATAAGCTTTATTGTTCCCCATTGGGAGTGTTTTGTCTCCCATTGGGTGCTTGGTCCACTATTGGGTGTGTCCGCATCCCCTATTGAGAATGTCCCCTATTCGGAGGCTGCAAATAAATTGTCTTATGGGACTCTGCCGGGGAATTAAAAACTGTCCACTATTGGGATGTGTCTCCTATTGGGAGGTGTCCGCTAAGGGAGATTTTACTGTACATGACTGCAGGAGTAGAAGTACTTTTAACCTAGAAAGTGGATGTCCTCACTGTATGTAGGTGACAGTTCATGTATAGGGTATAGTCACACATGATTATTTGTTCCGGAAATTTCTGCAACTGAAAATCTGTTCTTGTTCCATTCATCTGAATATGGATGTTTCTGCAGCACTTGCATGGATTTAAGCACGCCCCAATCTGATAAATATACAGTTTAATTTAAAAGTAAATCAGTAAATTATCAGCTTTTGTGGACAGAATAGACTACAGGTCACCCCAGGATTGGATCCCTCTGGTGGAACCCCAGTATCTTCATAGGGAGCGAAGCTATAGTTATTATATAATATAATGGCACAGTTGTAGCTATCCAAGATGCATGCCTGGGAAAGACTACAGTAAAATATTTATTAGAAAATAAAAGACAATCAGCAGAGGAATATATGTTGTATATGTCATCACCAGAGCAGTTTGATGCCTTTATATTACGTGCTTTTCGTAACACACTGATAATTTTCCAGGAATCAAAAAAGATCCATCCAAAACATTCGTGCCAAGGACAGTTATGATCGGGGGAAAGGTACTGTATAATAAATCTCATCTATAAATCTATAAGAAATAATCTGTGTTAACTAATTAACGAATATTATTAGTTTATACGTTTGGTTAGTTGTATTATGTCACTGCTTATGTTTAAACATCACTGCAAAGAAGCAAATAGTACCATAGTTTCTTTGTCAGTAATGACAATTAGATTTCATTTCCAGATATAAGATGACTAAATAGAGCATTTATGGTCATGACTTTTAGGGACTTCTCTTTCCTGAACTTGTGATATGTCTGAAAATGAATTTCTCTCTATTTTACAGGCAGCTCCTGGTTACCATATGGCGAAAATGATTATAAAGTTAATTACATCTGTTGCAAACGTTGTGAACAATGATCCAGTGGTTGGAGACAGACTAAAAGTGATATACCTGGAGAACTACAGAGTGTCTCTGGCAGAGAAAGGTAGGTGTTACTTAACCCCTAACGACGCAGGACGTAAATGTACGTCCTGATGAGCTGGTACTTAGCATATCAGGACGTACATTTACGTCCTATACATAACCGCCCGGGTCATGCGCGACAGGTCCCAGCTGCTGATAGCAGCCAGGGACCCACCGGTAATGGCCAACATCCGTGATCGTGTATATGTCCACCATTGACCCCTCAGATGCTGTGATCAATACAGATCACGGCATCTGCAGCATTGCGGTCAATAAAATGGATGATCGCCCCCCGCAGCGCTGCCGCGGTAATCGGATCATCCAGAAAGGCAGCCGGAGGTCCCCTCACCTGCCTCTGCTGCCTTCCACGGGTCTTCTGCTCTGGTCTTAGATCGAGCAGACCAGATCAGAAGATGACCGATAATACTGATCAGTGCTGTGTCCTATGCATAGCACTGAACAGTATTAGCAATCAAATGATTGCTATAAATAGTCCCCTATGGGGACATAAAAAGTGTAAAAATAAAAGTAAAAAAAATGTGAAAGACCCCATTTCACTCCCAAAAAGTGTAAAAAAAAATTTGTTTTGTATATATTTGGTATCGCCGCGTGCGTAAATATCCGAACTATTAAAATATAATATTAATGATAACGTATGGTGAACGGCGTTAACGTATCAAAAAAAAAAAAAAAAGTCCAAAATTGCTGCTTTTTTATAACATTTTATTCCCCCAAAAAATTTTAATAATTTTTTTTTTACAAGTTTCATATAAGCAAATATGGTATCAATAAAAAGTACAGATCACGGCGCAAAAAAATGAGCCCTCATACCGCCGCTTATACGGAAAAATGAAAAGGTTATAGGTCTTCAAAAAAATTTGTTTTTTTTTTAAGCGCAACAGTAATAGAAAAGTATGTTATCATGGGTATCATTTTAATCGTATTGACCCAAAGAATAAAGAACACGTCATTTTTACCGTAAATTGTACGGCGTGAAAAGGAAACCTTCCAAAATTAGCAAAATTGTGGTTTTCTATTTAATTTCCCCACACAAATATTTTTTTGGGTTGCACCATACGTTTTATGGTAAAGTGAGTGATGGCATTACAAGGGACAACTGGTCGTGCTCTTTCCCTGTACTGTCTATTGGAGAGCCAAGATACAGTAGTACATCGCGTGTACCTCTGGCTCTCCCATAGACCATGCAGATAGGGGGTTTGTCGACCACTGCTGCTCCAAGCACAAGGATATCTGGTGTTCTGAACACAAGTCTTCAGAACACCAGGGTGCCGGGCTGGAGATTCCGGGGGGTCCCAGTATTCAGACCCCCAAGGATCAGTACCGGAGTTTCCCTTTTAATACATTTTTTATCAATTTTTTGGGGGGAATAAAATGTTATAAAAAAGCAGCAATTTTGGACTTTTCCCCTGTTCACCGTACGGTATTATTAACATTATATTTTAATAGTTCGGGTATTTACGCACATGGTGATACCAAATATGTATATAAAAAAAAATGTTTTACACTTTTTGGGGGTGAAATGGGACAATTTACGTTTTTATTAGGGGAGGGTTTTTTCAAAATTTTTTATTTTTACACTTAAATAGTCCCCATAGGGACTATTAAAGGGACCATCATTGGATTGCTAATACTGTTCAGTGCTATGCATAGGACATAGCACTGATCAGTATTATTGGTCATCTTCTGCTCTGGTTTGCTTGATCGCAGACAAGACAGATGTCTGGAATGGGATACAGTCTTGCTCAGTGAGGAGCGTGGGTTGTCTACTCCTAGACGACATGCGCTCTATTCGTTTCTTTGGGAGCGCCGATGATGCCGGAGTGCTGAACATAGGTCTATTCGGACGTCCCAAAGAAATCAATGGAGCGTGTGCCATCTACCACATGCGCTCCTCACTCAAAGCCGGGTCCGGTTCTGGAGGCCCAGAGGTCAGACCCCTCGCAATCAGCTACTCATCCCCGATCTTGTGGATAGGGGATAAGTTAAGTTTGGCTGCAGTACCCCTTTAAAGTGTACCTGTCGTTAACAAAAGCAGTGCTCTGCGCACCGAGGACAAGCGGGGCTCTGCGCACCGAGGACAAGCGGGGCTCTGCGCACTGAGGCTCTGTGACATTCTCCTGGCTCACGCAACAAGATGATTGATAACCCAGGAGCCTGTACAGAGCCCTGCTTGTCCCGCCCTCACTTTCTGTATTTGGTCTCCTCATAGAGACACACAGGCAATAGCTACAGGGACAGCATTTTTTCACCCAAAAATATTAAAAATTGTAATCAAAATATATTACAGATATACATATAATAGTATTATCTATATTATATCAAAAGTTTTTGTTAACCACAGGTACACTTAAAGTGCAGATTTTATGTATTTATTTATATATTATTTTATTTATGCAGATTTATGATTGGTGTGGATTTTGACTTCCCCATTAAAGTCAATGGGCAAAGTCTGCAACAGACCTGCAACTCGAAGTGATATAATGCAGAGTTTAAATCTATACTGCAGGTCAATTTCTGCACAGAGACAAGTAAAGGGAAAAGGGCTTAAGAAAAGAAGTAAGAAAAAAAAGACAATAAAGAAGGGTTTGGGGTAGATAAAGAAAGAAAGGAGTTAAAGGGCTTGGCCGGGCAGAGCATTTTTTTTATTTATATATTTGATCAAGGAGGGGGTGATTAAAAAAAGGATCCACATTTACCTTCCTTGCCACCACCATCTAAGAGCATCAATTCCTACTGTGCGGTGCTTTTGAGTTTGGTGACTTACCATTACACGTAATCAGCGGCTGCAGCAGTGTACGATAAGCGGGCATGTGATGTCACTTCCCTGAACCCACCTGAGCGAGGAAGGTGAGTGTGGGTTGTTGTTTTTTTTTTATCACCCTCTCCCTAGTCAGATATGTAAAAGAAAAAAAACGCTCTGCGGAAAGAATGGGCTCATGTAGAAGGACTTCTGAGGTGAAGTGACTGTGGGGGTCATTTAAAATAAAAAGTACATTTTGTTTATTTTTATTTTTCCCTAGTGATTCCTGCCTCAGACCTGTCTCAGCAGATCTCTACAGCAGGCACTGAGGCTTCCGGCACTGGGAATATGAAGTTCATGCTGAACGGAGCACTTACCATTGGTACAATGGATGGAGCCAATGTGGAGATGGCAGAGGAGGCTGGACAGGATAACCTATTTATATTTGGCATGAGGGTGGAGGATGTAGAAGCTCTGGACAAGAAAGGGTTTGTATTCCAGCTATAGCTTGTATGTCAGTTATATAAGACACCAGGTCTAATAGCATTGTGACTGTATTCAGTTCATACTGCAGTATGAATAGGGGACAAATGGTGGATTGTGGGCGTTCAACGGCTGAGATACCCACCTGTCCCCAGAATACTGGAGAAATGTCCACCATGTGAATGGAGCAGCTGTGCACCTGCGTGGCCAGTGATCCATTCATTCACTATGGTGCTGAACCCCACCTATCCGCTTATTTTTGATCTTAAGAATATCCCTTTAACTGTAGTTAAAAACTACAGTCTACCAATGAACAGAACAGATGTAGTCCAGCACAAATCTAGGGCTGAAGTGCGATCACGAGAAGAGGCCTCTGCATAGACGCACACGGTCATGTGTTATCAGGGCCACCATTAGAAATTCAAGGCCTTGTACTGCTGAAGCATTACCCCCTCCCCTCCCTTTCATCAAATCATTTATTTAAATTCAGGACATATTTTTGACCATTTACTTGTTATGAACAACACCACAGTCTCTTAAAGATGCTTATGGATTGTCGTGGTGTTCATACTACGTGTGCTCGGCTTCATAAGGAGAGGAGAGCAGAAAGAAGGGACAGGAAAATTAGTCCAGTGTTTCTGTCCTGTTCTAGTGGTTGGTGAGGGTCTAAGCAGTCACATCCCCACCGATCACATAATGTCACAAGTTTTATAAAACCGGAGGTACACTTAATTTAAAGGGGTACTCCGCCCCTAGACATCTTATCCCCTATCCAAAGTATAAGGGATAAAATGTCAGATCACCGGGGCCCCGCCGCTGGGGACCCCCGCAATATAGCAAGCTGCACCCACCTGTAACTGTTTCCAGAAACGCTGGAGGCTCTCAGGCTAATTCCTCCCGACCACGGGGACGGAAGTTTGTGACGTCACGCCCCCGCCCCCACAATGCAAGTCTATGGGAGGGGGTGTGACGGCTGTCACGCCCCCTCCCATAGCCTTGCATTGAGGGGCGGGGCATGACGTCACACGGGGGGCGGAGTCGTGACGTCACGATCTTCCGTCCCCGTGGTCGGGAGGAATTAGCCTGAGAGCCTCCAGCGTTTCTGGAAACAGTTACAGGTGGGTGCAGCTTGTTATATTGCGGGGGTCCCCAGCGGCGGGACCCCGGCGATCTGACATCTTATCCCCTATCCTTTGGAGCTAGGGGCGGAGTACCCCTTTACGTCTGTAACATTTACAGACGTAAAATTATTATATGTATACACAAATAGAGTTTTACCATTGAGTTCCAACTTAATTTGAAAAATAAATAAATAAAACAACTAATCATTTGGGGCCATTTTGTAAGCAGTAAAACAGCTGTTGTACAGATGTTTAACGGTTAAAAAAATGGTCCAAAAGTTGTGTGTAAGCATAGAGAAAAGTCCAGAATTTTTCTGGTGTTTTAAAGGGGTTGTCCAGTGAAAGACAACTTATCCTCTTATCCACTGCATAGTGGATAAGTCTCTGATCTTGTGGTCCGTCAGTTGGGACCCCTTGCAATCTTGTGAATGGACCCCTGGCGGGACCCCTGGCTGTAAACGGCATATGTTCCATTCATTTCTGTGGGAGCTCCAGAGATGCCCGAGTAGAGCATTCGGGTCTCTTTGCTGCTTGCATAAAAAAATGAATGGAGGACATGCCGTTTGCAGCACGTGCTCCTCTCAGAGAGCTGGGGTTCCGTTTAGGAAATTGTGGATAGGGGATAAGGGGTCTTTTACTCTACAACCACTTTAATACTTACACCTTTATTGCACAATTTGTCACAAAGCACTCAATTTGTTACAAATCTACACTGGCTCTTACCTGCTTTATAAAACTTACTGTGAATGGCATTTTATTTTTTTTTAAAGTTCCACATTTGGGCGCACAGGGTAAAAAGTCGCAGAGACGGCATCACACAGTACTGAAGTAAACAATCTGTACCGGCAACATATGTATCACATACCCTGCGCCATTTAATGCATTTAGTGCACGTACAGAGTTTACACTACACAAATTAAAGGGGTAAAAAAAAGACGTTGACCTACACCACTCTTGATAAATTCCCTCCATACTGTACACATTACATAGATATATATAGATATACAGATACAAAGACATGCACATCATATAGCCTTAGTACTATGAATGGATCAGAGGCTTTATGCAGTATTTTATTTTTGTCCTATTAGAAGCCTGCAAAATGACGGTCATCAGACAGAAACCCGACGGACCTATTAAAGGGGTCCTCCGATGCTCAGCGTTTGGAACAAACTGCTCCGAACGGTGGAGTCGGGAGCTCGTGATGTCATAACCCCCTCCCCTCCTGTCCTGAGGCCCCGCCCCCTCAATGCAAGTCTATGGGCTTGCATTGAGGAGGTGGGGCGTGACATCATGGGGGGCGGGGCTATGATGTCACTAGCTGCCAGCTCCAGCGTCCGGAACAGTTTGTTCCAAACGCTTAGCAGCGGAGTACACCTTTAAAGTCAATTGGGTCTCTCAGGATCCTCGGTGTCTTGTCATGTAGTGGACCCACTGGCTCTATTCATTCCTCCTGAATAGATCTGGGAGCTGAGGCCCCAAACAGAGCCCAAATATGTGACCCTAACCTAACACCCACACAAATGTGCACATTACATAGATACATAAATATGCACAAATACACATACAGTACAGTTGTATCACTTCTCTTTTTTGTTGTAAATAAATAGTTGAACACAACATGATAAATCCCCCGTCTGTCTTGTTTAGATACAATGCTCAGGAGTACTATGATAGAATTCCGGAGCTTCGGGAAGCGATCAACCAGATTAAAGATGGACACTTTTCTCCCCGGGAACCAGACTTGTTTAAGGATGTTGTAAATATGCTGATGTGCCACGACAGGTAAGAGGCCCCAACTCTCCATAGAGGCTGGGATCAGCTGAGCGTCATACAACCACATTTTTGCATTAGTAACTTGGTAGTACAAGTGATCCCTCAACTTACAATGGTTTCAACATACAATGATCTTTTCTGGACCATTGTAACTTGAAATCAAACTCAACATACAATGCTATGCAATCTGCGAAATGTGTCAAGGGCTGGAAGAACCGATCAATCAGAATGGGCATTCACTGGTAAAACCCCTTGTATTCCTAAAGTGCATGCACTGACTGGTGTCTGGTAGTGCCCCCTACAGTACAGGGAGGTATTACATGTTCTGTACTCTTTACCTGTGCCAGGGTTTGCTGCTCCTTTGGGCATCAGGTGAGGGCGGCTCCATTTTACTTTTTTTAGGACATTATGTGTACTGTACAGGACCTTGAAGAAGCTTCTGTCCTCTACATAGACCAGTGTTTCCCATAGAGGGTGCCTCCAGCTGTTGCAAAACTACAACTCCCAGCATGCCCGGACAGCCGAAGGCTGTCCGGGCATGCTGGGAGTTGTAGTTCTGCAACAGCTGGAGGCACCCTCTTTGGGAAACACTGAAATAGACAGTGATTTACAGCTCCCAGCAGATCTTTCTTACTTTTATACATAAGGATTTGCTTTATATATATTAGTTATCTACTTATTTTTGTTTAAGCCTCACTTTTTTCTATTTTTCGGATTACATTTTGGTGGCTTTAGAAGCAATTACCAGGTTTCCATAGAGTAATGGTCTCAACATATGATGGTTTCAACATACAATGGTCGTCCTGGAACCAATTAATATTGTAACTTGAGGGACCACTTGTACGTTTCAGTGCAACTGCAAGTCCAAATTGAGAGAATTCTAGCTGGGATTGGTATTGACTGAGGCCTTGGATCAAACACAAGATATGCAATTGCTGTTAAGAATCTGACTTTCCAAGGAGCATTTCAGTCGCGTTGTAATGTGAATAACTACTTCTTATATGCAGTATTGCACTGAGCATGTATTATTTTAAAAACAATGGCCCAGATTTATCAAACTGTGTGAGAGAAAAAGTGGAGGGATTTCCCACAGCAACTAATCACAGCTCAGCTAATGAGCTGAGGTAAAGTGAAAGCTGAGCTGTGATTGGTTGTTGTGGGAAAATCCCTCCACTTTGGCCCAGATTTATCAAACTGTGTGAGAGAAAAAGTGGAGGGATTTTCTCACAGCAACCAATCACAGCTCAGCTAATGAGCTGAGGTAAAGTGAAAGCTGAGCTGTGATTGGCTGCTGTGGAGAAATCCCTCCACTTTGGCCCAGATTTATCAAACTGTGTGAGAGAAAAAGTGAAGGGATTTTCTCACAGCAACCAATCACAGCTCAGCTAATGAGCTGAGGTAAAGTGAAAGCTGAGCTGTGATTGGCTGCTGTGGAGAAATCCCTCCACTTTGGCCCAGATTTATCAAACTGTGTGAGAGAAAAAGTGAAGGGATTTACCCACAGCAACCAATCACAGCTCAGCTAATGAGCTGAGGTAAAGTGAAAGCTGAGCTGTGATTGGCTGCTGTGGAGAAATCCCTCCACTTTCTCTCTCACACAGTTTGATAAATCTGGGCCAGTGTGTTATATGTTTATATATTTTTTTCCATAGGTTCAAGGTATTTGCAGACTATGAGGCCTATATTAAATGCCAAGCAAAAGTGGACCAATTATACATGGTAAGACATAAGAACTGGCTGTGGTCACTTGCCACTTTCTATTCAATGGTTCCTTCCACTGACATTTATCTATATTTTACAGAACCTCAGGGAATGGACCAAGAAAGTCATCAAAAATATTGCTTGCTCTGGCAAGTTCTCTAGCGACAGGACGATTAGTGAATACGCTACTGAAATCTGGGGGGTAGAACCATCAGCCGTGAAGATTCCTCCACCCAACATACCCAGGGATTAGCTCTACGCAGATGCATGTGCTCATCGTTCCACTGGTAGTTTGGTTGGCTCAGGATTAGTGTTTGTTCACCAGTTATAATCGCCCTCCCATAAGAGCATAGTCTTGTCTTTGGGGGAAGCTGAATGATTGTGTTCTACTCTAAGTCTCAATATTATAACATTTTAATTTTATTTATTTATATGTAGAATTGACCACATGAATGGATACATGCAGATTCACAATGGAAAGCATTGACTTTGCCTGTATATTATAGTCTCCCGACATGTTTCTAAATAACAGTCTGTGTTTGCTGCCACGCTTCATGGTAAGCAGCAGAATTCTGTGAACAAACCACTGTAGCCCACTATCCATTGGCACCCATTTACACCTAGTATATCCGCCCTGTATGATCAAACGGGAATCCTAGATGTCACACCTCCCCGCTTGCATTTCACTTTTACAGGTGTATCATTGTTTTATGAGTTTTATCACAGTTGTTTTAGTTTTTATTACTATTTTAGTGTATAAACACCGTGTGAATTGCTGGTGAATCTGGACTGAGGCTTAGTTTAAAATAAGCTTGTTCACAAAGGACGAGATTGTAGGCAATAAAATCAGAGAGGAGACCCATATGCTATAGGATGGAGCATCCTTGGCAGTAGAATGGTCTGTAGACTACTATTTTTGTGACTGGGGAAAAGCCCTGGCAGAGTTTGAAGTACTGTAATAAAAGCGGTGTAGTAAGGAGTAACCCTCATGCAATCTTAGTCTTAGGTGTCAGACCACACAGAGTAAACACTTTCCAGTGCCACAATGGTGCATCAGTATGTGAAAGTCATATCCATGCTCTCCGAAGATGATGAGCAAGCTTTGTGTGAAGCATTATATTCCATGTGTTTGTTTCCGCATTTGTTGTGTGATTCCAAAGTACTGTATTTCTGACTAAAGATTTGCACGTTAACTCCACCTTCAAGCTTGTGGGACTCAGCTTCAATAAACCTAGTACCTAATTTTCGCCTATCCAGTGTCATTTATTATAGCCTTTGTTTATTGGGATGTGTGAATTCATTCTCGATGTGCAATGGACCCTATAAATATGTTCTGCAATAGCGGTTTATACTTTTAAGGTGTTATTAATATGAAGCCACACTTTTCAAGCCCTGAGACGTTGGGCAGTGGTATTATTAGGGCTGGGCGGTATGGGCAAATATGTGTATCACAGTATTTTTATAACTTATGGCGGTTCCACGGTATATAACGGTATTCCCCCCTCTCCCCCGCCAAAAAAAATGTATTATTAGCCCAGCGCTGCCCCCATCGGGATACTACTCTCGTCACCCGCAAGCGCTGCCTCTTTGTCCTCCTCCTCCGCCTTACGCACTTCCTGGGGACGTGAACGTTGGAGAGCCGTCAGCCTATCACCGGCCACAGCGATGTTCCACCTCGGCAGGTGATAGGCTGAGCCCACTGTCATGTAAGAAGCCGGCTCCTTACATGACAGTAGGCTCAACCTATCACCGTCCGAGGCGGAACATCGCTGCGGTCAGTGATAGGCTGATGGCTCTCCGACGATCCCATCTCCAGGAAGCTGGTCCGGACTGACGGGGAAGGTGAGTTAAAGTTTATTTTGTTTACCTTTTGCAGCCCAGGTATAGAGATACAGTATAGAGCAGTGATCTTCAACCTGCGGACCTCCAGATGTTGCAAAACTACAACTCCCAGCATGCAAGGACAGCCAGTGGCGGTCCGGGCTTGCTGGGAGTTGTAGTTTTGCAACATCTGGAGGTTGAAGACCACTGGTATAGAGTTTCAGCGCCGGCGGCCGCAACAAACAGGAGGACGAGGAGGGCAGCGCTTGCGGGTGACATATGTGAGTAGTACCCCCCTGGGGACAGCAGGAAATTCAAAAAGAAAAGAACTTCCTGTGGAGCATACAACAGCTGATATGTACTGGAAGGGTTAATATTTTGAAATAGAAGTAATTTACAAATCTGTTTAACTTTCTGGCCCCAGTTGATTTAAAACAAAAGTTTTCCAGGGGAGTACCACCTTAACAGACCCCACCAAAGCAATTGCTAACTATATAAAATGCAAGTGCCAAAACAAAAATAGTGCAATATAATTCAAACAATTAGCCTTTTGCTTTAGGTTTATGTATTCCCATTATATTTATTTAGCTCATTATTCACTTGTGCGAATAATGGTCCATTATATTGAATCCATCCATCTTTCTTCTTCTAGTGTTTGACATCTTCCTTGTTTTTAATTGATTCTATATATACATGTATTGGTAAGAGACTTTATGGTCCATTAATAGATCAGTTATTTATTTTTACATGTTCTGCATACAGTATTTTTAGGTGTTTTTGGTGCCATTAAAAAGTATCCGAAAAATCTTCAAACTAAATTTCAAAAGCTCACACAGCAACAACAAAATAGGAAAAAAATATAAATACTCTGGTTGCAGTAGTCAAAAACACAAAGGGCCCATTCACACGGCAGAATTTCAATGAATTTCCTTTACTTTTCTATGCAAAAACCACACATGCAGATTGAAGCAGAATTTTCATGTGGAAATTCCATGAGGATTATTTTCTGCTTCAAGAATGGACATGTCCTGTGCTTTTAGATGGATATAAATTCAGTGAGGAAATTCTGCCATAGGGCCCACAGACTATGCTACATCCAAAGGCCACCATTATACATTGCCTTCGTGAGCTATGTAGTAAACAGTTTTGTATTCCCCCCCTTAAAGGGGTACTCTGGCACTAAGACATCTTATCCCCTATCCAAAGATATCTGATCATGGGGGTCCCGCCGCTGGGGCACGCAGCGCTGCAGCCTCGGAGTCTGCCGGGTCACGACTACGGACGATACGATACTCCGGCCCCATAGTCATGACCCGGCAGACTCCGATGCTGCAGCGCTGCATGCAGCTCCCAGAGGTGGGTGCTGCATGTGAGATAGCGGGGGTCCCCAGCAGTGGTTCCCCCGTGATCAGACATCTTTTCTTCTATCCTTTGGATAGGGGATAAGATGTCTTAGGGCTGGAGTACCCCTTTAAGTATAGAAACTTCTTTGTATTTAGAGGCCTTTTAATCTGGTGAGTATTGTTGATCTGAGTATGATCCTGTGTTGATCTAGCTTGTTAAAGCGGTAATGTAAGGTTTTCCTATTATCTTCTCATCTAATACTGTACAAACTGCTAAGGTCAAGTTAGGATAAGGAATCGTTAATCATTTTATTGATAGCTGTGGTAAAAGTGTAGGACCTTTGCTATAGCAGTGCATCAGTCTACAGATCCCCACTTTATCAGTGGATGTTTTGTATACAGTATGTGTCACAGAAATTTCCACGGCTGAAGATCCTGTGCACAGGCCCTTGTACATATAGCAGGCCTTTTATAACATGTGAACAAATCTATAAAGCACAATGCAATATTTTCCACAGTACCTAAGGTTAGGAGTTTCTGTAATGGTTTTATGCTTCTAGAACTAACACACGTAACACAGGTTTGTTGGAGATCCACAGTAAAGTACAGTATAAAAATGTCTACATACACCCTGTTCCAAATTATTATGCGAATTATATTTCTCATTTAGCTAAATATTGATGTAAATAACAGTCAGCATGATTGTCATGTTAACTATTAAAGGAGTACTCCGGTGCACACTTTTTTCATGTTATCCAGTCTGGGCTGCAAAATAAAAGAAAACGCACTCTCTCTTACCTGCCAACGAGCCCCCGGAGCTCCGGTACACTCCGGTACAGGTGTTCGGTCCCCGGGCTGTATTCTTCTTACTTCCGGTTAGCCCGGCACGTCACACGGAGCTTCAGCCTATCACTGGCCGAGGCGGGACATCGCTGCGGCCGGTGATAGGCTGAAGCTCCGTGTGACGTGCCGGGCTAACAGGAAGTAAGAAGAATACAGCCCGGGGACTGAACACCTGTACCGGAGCTCTGGGGGCTCGTTGGCAGGTAAGAGAGAGTGCGTTTTCTTTTATTTTGCAGCCCGGACGGGATAACATGAAAAAAGTGTGCACCGGAGTACTCCTTTAAGGGTACAATTCTAATTTTATTGAACAAACCTAATGATAACAGTATTTTTTTTAAACAAACTTACAATGCACTGTTCCAAATTATTAGGACAGTAAGTTTCAAAACACTTCTAGGTTGTAAAGAACTGAAAATTGTCAGTTGTGTTTGCAGCATATTTACTGAAGTCAAAAGCTATTTCATTCAAACTTTTAACAACATTTTACCAGGTCACGTTACATTTTAAACATAGGATCCCTTAATTGATAGCAGCTTCACAACTCTTGCATCCATTGAACTTGTGAGTTTTTGGACAGTTTCTGCTTGAATTTGTTTGCATGACGTCACAACGCTCCGTCCCCGTGATCGGCAGTAATCAGACCCGGAGCGAACACACTCCGGGGACTGATTTTAAAAGGGTGCGGCGTGCAAGATCATGGGAGTCCCCAGCGGCGGAACCCCCCCCCCCCCCCCCCCCCCCCCCCGATCAGGCATCTTATACCCTATCCTTTGGATGGGGTGGTGCAGTGGGGATCAAAAGGTGACAGGAAGTTGCCAGTAGCTTCAGGTGCCTAGAGCAGGTAAGTGTAACTTATTTCTTTTATTATTAGCAGCCCCCAGAAACATATATAAAGCTTTCTATGCTGAAATACCCTAAAATGTTACAATTATAATTTGTGTTTTAAAGTAATCAATCAGTAGAGAATAAGAATTTATGACACATAATATAGTTTCCTTTTGGGTAGAGTAGCATCTTCCCGAACTTTCAGGTGCCTGAGGGCTTGCTATAAAGCTACAACATCCAACCACAGTTTGGAGTGGTGCTGCACATCTGTTTCAAATTTTATATTATACATATATATTTTTCTAGAAAAGGATTGCAGTAACATGTTTTGCTATACACATGATCATTCCTCTTGTGTGTATTGGAACTAAACCAAAAAAGGGAGAAAAAAAAAAGCAAATTGGACATAATGTCACATCAAACTCCAAAAATGGGCTGGACAAAATTATTGTCACCCTTAACCATAATATTTGGTTGCACACCCTTTGGAAAAAATAACAGAAATCGGTGGCTTCCTATAACCATCAATAAGCTTCTTACACCTCTCAGCCGGAATGTTGGACCACTCTTCCTTTACAAACTGCTCCAGGTCTCTCTTATTGGAAGGATGCCTTTTCCCAACAGCAATTTTAAGATCTCTCCACAGATGTTCAATGGGATTTAGATCTGGACTAATTGTTGGCCACTTCAGAACTCTCCAGCGCTTTGTTGCCATCCATTTCTAGTGCTTTTTGATGCATGTTTGGGGTCATTGTCCTGCTGGAAGAACCAAGATCTCAGACACAAACCCAGCTTTCTGACACTGGGCTGTAAAGTGCGACCCAAAATCCGTTGGTAATCCTCAGATTTCATGATGCACACATTCAAGGCACCCAGTGCCAGAGGCAGGAAAACAACCCCCAAAACATCATTGTACCTTCACCATATTTCACTGTAGGTACTGTGTTCTTTTCTTTGTAGGCCTCATTCCGTTTTCGGTAAACAGTAGAATGAGGTGCTTTACCAAAAAACTCTATTATGGTCTCATCTGTCCACAAGATGTTTTCCCAGAAGTATTTTGGTTTACTCAAGTTCATTTTGGCAAAATGTAGTCTTGCTGTTTCATGTCTGTGTCAGCAGTGGGGTCCTCCTGGGTCTCCTGCCACAGCATTTCATTTAATTTAAATGTCAATGGATAGTTTGCACTGACACTGATGCTCCCTGAGCCTGCAGGACAGCTTGATTATTTTTGGAACTTGTTTGGGGCTGCTTATCCACTATCCGGACTATCCTACATTGACACCTTTCATCAATTTTTCGATTCCATCCACGCCCAGGGAGATTAGCTACAGTACCATGGGTTGCAAACCTTGATAATGTTGCGCACTGTGGACAAAGGCAAATCTAGATCTCTAGCGATGGACTTGTAACCTTTAGATTGTTGATATTTTTCTACAATTTTGGTTCTCGAAGTCCTCAGACAGTTCTCTTCTCCTCTTTCTGTTGTGCATGCTTAATGTGGCACACACAGACACACAATGCAAAGACTAAGTGAACCTCTCTCCTTTTTATCTGCTTTCAGGTGTGATTGTTATGTTGCCCACACCTGTTACTTGCCCCAGGTGAGTTTAAAGGAGCATCACATGCTTGAAACAATCTTATTTTCCCACAATTTTGAAAGGGTGCCAATAATCTTGGAGTTTGGTGTGACATTATGTCCAATTTGCTTTTCTTCCTCCCTTTTTTGGTTTAGTTCCAATACACACAAAGGGAATAAACACGTGTATAGCAAAACATGTGTTACTGCAATCCTTTTCTGTGAGAAATTCTTCATTTTCTAGAAAAATTTCAGGGATGCCAACATTTACAGCCATGAGTGCGTGTGTGTGTGTGTGTGTGTGTGTGTATATGTATATACCGTATATACTCGAGTATAAGCCGACCCGAGTATAAGCCGAGACCCCTAATTTCAACCCAAAATCCCAGGAAAAGTTATTGACTCCAGTATAAGCCTAGGGTGGGAAATACCTCATCCCCCCCTGTCATCATCCAGACCCGTCATTAACATCCTCATCATCATCCCCTTGTCATCATCCCACACATCCCCCCTTCATCATCCCCTTGTCATCATCCCACACATCCCCCCTTCATCATCCCCTTATCATCCCACACATCCCCCCTTCATCATCCCCTTATCATCCCACACATCCCCCCTTCATCATCCCCTTATCATCCCACACATCCCCCCTTCATCATCCCCTTATCATCCCACACATCCCCCCTTCATCATCCCCTTATCATCCCCTTATCATCCCACACATCCCCCCTTCATCATCCCACACATCCCCCCTTCATCATCCCCTTATCATCCCCTTATCATCCCCTTATCATCCCCTTATCATCCCACACCCCCCCTTCATCATCCCCTTATCATCCCACACATCCCCCCTTCATCATCCCCTTATCATCCCACACCCCCCCTTCATCATCCCCACCCCCCTTCATCATCCCCACACCCCCCCCTTCATCATCCTCTTCTCATCATTCGCCCTCAGTGGTCTTCAACCTGCGGACCTCCAGAGGTTTCAAAACTACAACTCCCAGCAAGCCCGGGCAGCCATCGGCTGGGAGTTGTAGTTTTGAAACCTCCGGAGGTCCGCAGGTTGAAGACCACTGCGGCCTTCAACATCATCCAGCCCCCTCTCACCCCCTTTAGTTCTGAGTACTCACCTCCGCTCGGCGCTGGTCCGGTCCTGCAGGGCTGTCCGGTGAGGAGGTGGTCCGGTGAGGAGGTGGTCCGGGCTGCTATCTTCACCGGGGGCGCCTCTTCTCCGCGCTTCCGGCCCGGAATAGAGGCGTTGCCTTGACAATGACGCAGAATTACGTTGGCAATGAACGCACCTCTGCGTCGTTGTCACGGCAACGTGACTATTCTGAGGCCGGGCCCGAAGCGCTTAGAAGAGGCCTCCCCGGTGAAGATAGCAGCCCGGAACACTATCCCACCGGACCACCTCCTCACCGGACAGTCCTGCAGGACCGGACCAGCGCCGAGCGGAGGTGAGTACTCAGAACTAAAGGGGGGTGAGAGGGGGCTGGATGATGTTGAAGGCCGCAGTGGTCTTCAACCTGCGGACCTCCGGAGGTTTCAAAACTACAACTCCCAGCAAGCCCGGACAGCCGATGGCTGCCCGGGCTTGCTGGGAGTTGTAGTTTTGAAACCTCTGGAGGTCCGCAGGTTGAAGACCACTGCGGGTGGGGGAGTTCACTCGAGTATAAGCCGAGGGGGGTGTTTTCAGCACGAAAAATCGTGCTGAAAGACTCGGCCTATACTCGAGTATATACGGTATGTATGTATGTATGTATGTATATATATATATATATATATATATATATATATATGTATATATATATATATATATATATATATATATATATATGTATACACACACACACACACACACACACACACACACACATCATAAACACACTTATTAGCAGAGTATCCAACGCTACCTGGTCTTCCTACCTAAACCTTGTGGTAGAGGCAAAGCAACATATGATGCTCTCCTCATATCCTGTCCTCAGGGGAGGTTGAGCTGTGATGAAGGGATTGTAATTGAAGGACCTGTGATGTGGGTGCATCAGGTAAAAATTGTGTTTTTGTCCTTGAGCTGAAACACACAAATAAAAAAGGGCCAAAATAAATAGTAAAATACATTTCTTGTGGGAGAGCAAGGCTTGTCATCCAGACAGATACACCCACTTGGAGATACAGAGTAGAGCATGCGGAGGGAGTAAGGTACCAGAAGTTGTACAGACTTGCATGTGACTTCAGAGAAAACCTCCCTCCCCTCAAATAAGGGGATGGGTTATTTTAACTCTACTATATTTCATCAAAATATTTCCATCCAATTGGAACATACAGTGATCCTTCAACTTACAATGGCCTCAACATACAATGGTCTTTTCTGGACCATTGTAACAGGAAACCAGACTCAACATACAAATCTGTGAAACATGTCAATGACTGGAAGAACTGACCAATCAGAATGGGCATTTCACTGGTAAAAACTGTATTACTGAAGTGTATGCACTGACTGGCTGTCTGGTAGCGCCTCCCTACAGTACAGGGAGGTACTACATTCTGTACTACTCTTTACCTGTACTAGGGTTAGCTACTCCTTTGGACACCAACTAAGGGCGGCTCCATTTTACTTTTTTAGGACACTGTGTACTGTACAGGACCCTGAAGAAGCTCCTGTTCTCTACATAGACAGTGATTTACAGCTCCCAGCAGATCTTTCTTACTTTTATATGTAAAGACTTGCTTTAAATCTATAAGTTATCTACTTCAGAACAAATTACCAGGTTTCCATAGAGTTATGGTCTCAACATACAATGTACCTCCTGGAACCACACTAAAGGCAGCACTGTACATGCATACACACACTAAATAGAGATTTAAAGGTCCATTAAATGTCCATTCTAACAAGCTAACAATTGCAGCAAAAAAAGGCTGGGTTATACAAGAACATGCCATATTAGGGCTAGACGCATTCCTTGAGTCAGAAAGTCAACACACCTAAAGTTAAAAAAAAATTAAGTTGAAACAAATAGTTGACTCAATTGGACTGGGAGATTTAATATTCTTTTATCTGCATTTTATTTCATAAACAAATCCTTTTGTGTCCAAAAGGATTGGTTCTGGCATTACATCCCACACCATCAATCACACCCTTTTATGTTCTACTTTGGTACCACGTCAGCCAGTGAGAAAAAATAAGTCTTTTGTCTCAATGATACCTTTTAAAGGGGTGCTCCGCTGCTCAGTGTTTGGAACTAACTGCTCTGAACGCTGGAGCCAGCAGCTTGTGACGTCATAGCCACGCCCCCTAATGACGTCATGCCCCCTCAATGCAAGTCTATGGGAGGGGGCATGAATGCTGCCACGCCCCCTCCCATAGACTTGCATTGAGGGGGTGGGGCATGGCATCATGAGGGGGCAGGGCTATGACATCACAAGCTCCTGGCACCTGCGCTAGCGTTCAGAGCAGTTTGTTCCAAACGCTGAGCAGCAGAGTACCCCTTTAAGGGAAAAATGAAGGATTACTGTGGTAATGTGCCAAAACAAACATGTCTTCTACATAGATTACCGGGAGCTTGTGACCTCAAGCCCCCTCAATGCAAACAGCTGTTACCCGGCAAGTTGCTGATCTGCGGCGTACCCTGAAGATCTGTCCGTGTTTGCACCTTGAAATGTCTGCACTTTTACAATAAAGAACTCCGTTATCTATGGACTGGTCAGTGATGCCCATCTTTCTTTATACTTGCATTTGGAACGGTTTCTCTGGGGCTTTGGAACCGCGGTCTACGGAACATTTCTGGCAATCAGGAGTTGCTAGCTTTAGAGCATTACATACCGTGGGGAGCTTGCTGAAGGTGAGAAATGGCGGGGGTAGTAGTGCCGACTGCTATTTTCTTTCTTGTTGCCTAAGATCGATATATTTGGCGTCACGCTGTCACATATTTGATGGTATCTGCAGGTCATATCATAAATATGGCTATGATGAAAATGTGACAGCAAAACGATCGTTTCCTATACATGTTGCCTATGACCAATTTTAAATAAGCTGACATTTGATGGTGAGTGCTGCAGATTTCTTTGATTTTGCCTGTGGCATCATAACATAAATATGAGCTGACCTATTAGGGTCTATGCACACTACGGAATTTTCAACAGGAGAAACTCCCAGCAAAGAATCTGGCAGGAGCCAGTGCCGACTAAATCAGTCGGCACTAGGACTACACGGACATTGCCGGTTCCCATAGACAGCCATGTATTCCGTACGGTATTCTGCTTAAAGGATAAATATGTTCATTCCTTTGGGGGGAGAAATTTCAGCTGCAGAAATCTCGTAGTGTGCACTGTGCAGCGGAATTCCATTGACAGTCAGTTCACACGTAAGTATTTTGCTGCAGAATTTCTTCTGTTAAATTAGTAATATAAGAGACTTCAGCTTGTGCCAGGCATCCAGTGTTTCCTGGAAACGTTCAGGAAGGCAAGGACTGTTGACCATGCAATATTTATCGTTGTCACATGACAGTGGCCGTATAACTGTGGTAACTAAATCATAGTAAAACAACTACTTTCTATTCTAACCCCTGAGATTTTTCACAAATAAACATAAATCAGAAGAGTTTTCTTCTTGGAATATACAATAAAAGAAATGGAGACATGCAGGTTTAAATTCTCTTGTTTTAACATTTAAAATGCAGATTACATGAGCAAAACACATCATGAAAGAAACAGATTGGTAGTCAAGAAATCATACAGATTGCAATATTATAACTCAATATGCAGATTTACATTAAGACATTACATTTCTAAAACAGTTGTCAACTGAAAGGTCCCAATAATAAAATGAATTTAAAAAATCCAGTTTGTTCCAATGGCGCAGAATAAGTATTTAAAGTAAGCCTTAAAGGAATATGCACACCTATTACCAGTCACAGGACTAAACTAGGCCATACATATTAGGTAAGTGTCAGCCCAAGCTGCCAATTTCATCAGGAATCTGTCAATCTCCCCACTCTCCTGTCAGCAGATCCCTTTGATCCGGGGAGATATGCTTTCTCCCATCTCTGAACACATGGGACTGTGTAGTGGGGTATTGAGAGAGATAACTATCGGACAAGCGAGTGTTCAGCCAACAGCTATCTAGTATGTATGACCAGCGGTCACTGCTTCTGTGGTAAACAATCTGCCAGTCACATATGGTGCACTGTGAAAGATGGAATCTGTGCAAACAGTCTATGGATATAAGTGCATATGTAATGACCTTTAGACTCACCCAGTATAGTGCATTATAATTTGGAGTGTTTCATTGCAATTTCTATAATGGGCAGCATGTTAGACAGACCAGCTGTAATATATAATGTGTATTTTATAATAAAGCGTCGATCTGTACCTCTTTGTTCTGCTATCTGTGGCTTTACAGCTATTACTGACAGCCAAACAGGTTATAACAGCTGAGGAGCCACAAGCTGTCGAACAAGAAAAGATGGGTGACAGATCTGAGGGTAGTGATGTCTTTCATGAGTCCTATTATAATACCCAGAGGGAAAAATTATGAACCAGTCACATTGTAATAGCTAAATCCAGATCTGGGTCACACTAGATACCTCTGGATTTTACTAATAGATTCCCTCTAACAAAGTGTATTCCACAGTCCCTTTGGATAACCCTACTTCTCCTTTTACTATGCTGTAGCCACAAATTTGATAACCAAGCCCATGGTATGGAAAACTATATTGCCCATACACACTTCCTCATCTGGGATCCTATCCCCTACATTGTGTAAAATAATAAAGCTAGGTATATTATTATCAGGCAAGGGACTGGAATACAGTGACCTACAATGGCCCCGACATACGATCATTTCAACATACGATGGCCTCTCAGAGGCCATCGCATGTTGAAGGCAGCACCAACATACGATGCTTTTGTATGTCGGGGCCATCGCATAAACTGCTATATGGCAGCTGCCACCGGATAGCCACTTACGGTGCCCCGTGTGGTCCGCTGATGATCACTTACCTGTCCTCGGGGCTCCGGCACGTCCTCTTCGGGATCCCCTGCATCGTTGGCGCACTCCATTGTCGTCATCACATCGCTGCGCACGCCGTCCCGTCATCCAATAGGAGCGGCGTGCGTAACGACGTGATGGCGGCGACGGAGAGCGAGGATGCCGGGGAAGCAGAGGCCTTGCCGGAGTGTCAGGGACACAGCGATGGAAGGCGACATCCAGGGCAGCGAGTATAGCCTCCAATACCAGTGGTCTTCAACCTGCGGACCTCCAGATGTTGCAAAACTACAACTCCCAGCATGCCCGGACAGCCGTTGGCTGTCCGGGCATGCTGGGTGTTGTAGTTTTGCAACATCTGGAGGTCCGCAGGTTGTAGACCACAGTCCTATACTTTACATTGCACGGATCCCTCAACATAGTTTCAACAAACGATGGTCCATTTGGAGCAGATTAACATGGTATGTTGAGGGAGCACTGTATGTGGAAACAGCAGACAGTCTACATTTCTAAAATCATAAAGAAAGGTAAAACCAATAACCACTCACCTCCAAACATAACCAGACACCTATGTGCTATCAGAGAGGAGGTACTGAATATAGGAAATCTGAGCATTAGAAATCACAGTAGCATGCACAACCTCTAAAGTTATTGCGTTGATAGTGCCTATGGGACACAGCTCCTTCAGGTAAAAATATAGCAGCTCTCAGTAACCAGATCAGGGCAGCCATCTTGGTCATCGTCAGTAACTTTTCCCCGTCACAGCGCTGGCACAGGGGAAGTGCCATGGTTTCAAGTAACAGATATCCCATCTTCTCCTGGGGGGCGCTCTCCAGAGGTTCCCTGCATTTGATTTTACAAGACTATTACTTGTATCGTACAAAGCAAGTCCCATCACAGTCAGACAATTGCAGGCATAAAAAATAAAAGACAAAAAAATAAGTCACGCTTATCCAGTAGTTGTACCCCAAAGACACTGGAATGGACTATATCCCATGTGGAAGAGTAGGCAAGCACTGACACACTATGTGTCAACCTCATACAGGGATTGTCATACTGCTGGTCCCCAAATCATCTGGGTTGTCTCCTTCCATGGTTCTATTGCTGCTCTGTGTTGCCAAGGAAATCTCTGCAGGGAAGAAAGAACATTATGTATATACATCTGTAGGTGTAAATCCAGTACCTGTAAAATCTATTTTAACAGAATTTGTTATGTAACATGTTCTCACACAAAACTGTACAGATCATCATTTCAAAGAGAAACTCCTTCAAACTCATGACAAGGGTATCGGAGAAGATTAGATCAGTGGTGAAGTCTGATCTCGCACCACCAGTGGTCTCCGTAATGAAAAGGCTTTTGGCACTGTTTAGAGATATTTCTAGCAAGCAGCAACAGAAATCTCTTAGCTGTGCCAAAGGATGGAAGTCTGGACACAATCATCATTTTTCTGCATGAATCTTATTTTATGGCAGGCAAGAGTTCCATTATATGGACTGTAAGTCACCTACAAAGTAGAATTCTATTCTGAACTCCATCCTCTCACTGGAATATGTTATTTTTAAGCATCGGGGTTGAAAAAGGATGGGTCTGGAGGTGTGCATCCCTGGTAAGTTTCACTCCTAGTTGATTTATCCATTTTACTCTCCTCAATGACCCATGCCCTGGCTCAATGCATTACACTGCAGGTGGGACATTGCTGCGGCCGGTGATTTGCTTAGGGGCTTTGTGATACACTAACCATGGCTGGGCCAGGAAGAAGACTGCGGTGGAGGAACGGAGCGAGATACCGGGACCCCGGGGGAGTGGACGCAGGCGAGACCTCTTTATGGTTTCATTTTCTTGCAGCCTGGGCATTTTGAAAAATTAACAGGCAAGATATCTCCTTTGGGTAGCTGCCTTATGGGGTTGTGGAGGAGGGTATATTTGGTTGAAGTACTTTTAATTTGTCACTGGGTTTTTCTGTCAATTGATGTTGCTGACTGCATTAGTCTATGCATCTCACTGTTCCTATGATCTTGTTGTAGCGTCTGAGGTATGCCAGCTTGTTTTGTAATGACATAGTTTATTGTACCTTTCCTTTATACTGTAAATGTAGGCCAAGCAATATGTTAAAACGGCCCATATAGCTTTCAACAATGTGATATTCTCACACATACCCAAGAACAAACAGTCGGGCAAAAAAAGTGTTTAGTCAGCCACCAATTGTGCAAGTTCTCCCACTTAAAAAGATGAGAGGCCTGTAATTTCCATCATAGGTATACCTCAACTATGAGAGAAATAATGAGAAAAAATAATCCATAAAATCACATTGTCTGATTTTTAAAGAATTTAATGGAAATTATAGTGGGAAAATAAGTATTTGATCACCTACAAACAAACAAGATTTCTGGCTCTCACAGACCTGTAACTTCTTCTTTAACAGTCTCCTCTGTCCTCCACTCATTACCTTTATTAATGGCACCTGTTTGAACTTGTTATCAGTATAAAAGACACCTGTCCACAACCACAAAGTCACACTCCAGACTATGGCCAAGACCAAAGAGCTGTCAAAGGACACCAGAAACAAAATTGTAGACCTGCACCAGGCTGGGAAGACTGAATCTGCAATAGGCAAGCAGCTTGGTGTGAAGAAATCAACTGTGGGAGCAATTAGAAAATGGAAGACATACAAGACCACTGATAATCTCCCTCGATCTGGGGCTCCATGCAAGATCTCACCCTGTGGCGTCAAAATGATCACAAGAACGGTGAGCAAAAATCCCAGAACCACAAGGGGGGACCTAGTGAATGACCTGCAGAGAGCTGGGACCAAAGTAACAAAGGCTACCATCAGTAACACACTACACCACCAGGGACTCAAATCATGCAGTGCCAGACGTGTCTCCCTGCTTAAGCCAGTACATGTCTGGGCCCGTTTGAGGTTTGCTGGAGAGCATTTGGATGATCCAGAAGAGTATTGGGAGAACGTCATATGGTTAGATGAAACCAAAGTAGAACTTTTTGGTAAAAATTCCACTCGTCATGTTTGAAGGAGAAAGAATGCTGAGTGGCATCCAAAGAATACTATACCTAATGTGAAGCATGGGGGTGGAAGCATGGGGGTGTTTTTCTGCTAAGGGACTAGGACAACTGATTAATGTAAAGAAAAGAATGAATGGGGCCACGTATCGTGAGATTTTGAGTGAAAACCTCCTTCCATCAGCAAGGGCATTAAAGATGAAACTTAGCTGGGTCTTTCAGCATGACAATGATCCCAAACACACCCGGGCCACGAAAGAGTGGCTTCGTAAGAAGCATTTCAAGGTCCTGGAGTGGCCGAGCCAGTCTCCAGATCTCACCCCATAGAAAACATTTGGAGGGAGTTGAAAGTCTGTATTGCCCAGCGACAGCCCCAAAACATCACTGCCCTAGAGGAGATCTGCATGGAGGAATGGGCCAAAATACCAGCAACAGTGTGTGAAAACCTTGTGAAGACTTACAGAAAACGTTTGACCTCTGTTATTGCCAACAAAGGGTATATAACAAAGTATTGGGATGAACTTTTGTTATTGACCAAATACTTATTTTCCACCATAATTTGCAAATAAATTCTTTAAAAATCAGACAATGTGATTTTATGGATTTTTTTTCTCATTATGTCTCTCCTAATTGAGGTTATCACTATGATGAAAATTACAGGCCTCATCTTTTTAAGTGGGAGAACTTGCACAATTGGTGGCTGACTACATTCTTTTTTTCCCCACTGTATATCTGGAAAAAAAAAAATGTTATATTGATAATTTAAGTATTGTCTTTTCCTTTACATTTTAAGGCACATGAGTAGTGGAAGCTTTCCTCCCGTTCAGGACAAATTTAATCTTATCCAAATGGGTAACAGTGCTATGATATATACCCTGAGCGGATGTTACTTTCCATCCCCACGAGAACAGCCACCACAAACATTCATGTCCTGAACGTTGCATAAATATATAGAACTGAGCAACAAGGGCTGACACACTGGGGAATATTATGATACTGAAGATTTGGGCATAAAATCAACTACAAGAAATCTATTATTTCTTTATCTAGTCAACAATGAAATTAAAAATTATTTAAAAAAAAAAAAAAAGTGAAAAAAGGGTCCATTTCTATTTAATTTCCAGTTCAGGATTTGTAAACAGCACTCACCTCAGTATCTGTTTTAGTTCTGGACTCCTGTATATGTATTTATGTCTATATCCCAGGTCTTTGTGGAAAGGGACAAACTGTACCTTGAAGTCCCGTAAGCTGCGTGCTGGGGCAGCAATGTTGTAAAGCTACAGAGATTATACAATGATACAGCGTGAGTTACAATTTCTTTTACAAAGGAAACCTAGACATTAAGCATGGCTATAAATGAATATGCTGCATATACAATGTACAAATAATATTTCAATGGATCATTATGATAACTAGTGCTACACATTCAGAAGAGTTCAGTGTGTTCCCATGTAAAGGCCTCTTATTGCTGCTCTGCCAAGCAACACATACAGTCTTGACCATTCAACACCCAGTAACCTCTCGTTTGTCAATCTATTTTGATAACATTTTTGCTGGCATTACTTAAGGATTTTTAATTCCAGAGCAGATGGAAAATAGACAATAACATACAGATGAATAAATACCTTTCTTCCTAAATGGAATGGGATCACAGGGTCATCTTCTGCATGGAGAATGAGCAACGGGCATGAAATATACTTCACACTAAAGCAAGAAACAAAAAAAAGTTTTAAAAAGGAAATCAGTCATCAGTATCACCTGCACTAAACCTGTCATACAGGCTTGTAGTGCGGGTGATACTGATCAAAAAGATATTTACCGTGTCCCGAATGGTCCAGCCGTTGCGCCGCTATCCTGGTTTTTCTTTTTATGTAAATGAGGTCCTTCGGGTACAGGCGGAGCTAGGACTGGAGCTCCGGGCACCCCAAGTCATCTTCTGCCGGGCGGGCGCTCCGCCTGGCTCATCAATATGCATAACCTCCTTCCCTCCTTCCCTCCATGGCAGACATTACAAGACGGTGCACTGCACTCTGGATGCACGGAGGAAAGCTGGCCGCAGGAATGAGGCTGAAACTGACGCCGCTTCTGGGTGTACCCTGGAAGCGGCGCATGCGCCGTGGAGTGGACCTGCTGCCATAGCAGGGAGAGAGGTCATATATATTGATGAGCGAGGCAGAGCGCCCGCCCGGCAGAAGATGACGTGGGCTACCCGGAGCTCCGGCCCTAGCTCCGCCCGTGCCCGAAGGACCTCATTTACGTAAAAAGATAAAACAGGATAATGTTGCAATGGCTGGACCGTTCTGGACATGGTAAATATCTTTTTGATCAGCATCCCCCGCACTACAGGTCTGTATGACAGGTTCAGTGCGGGTGATACTGATGACAGATTTCCTTTAATGCCGGTCTTTACAACTGGTATGTACAAAAGTAGAATTGGTTGTCAAAGCATCTATTGTCACCTCTCAACACAAGGACAGTCATCTATACAGGCAAAGAACTACACTGTGTATAAGATTGATGCAATGACAGCATGATATGAACTAGTCATTTCCTGTAATATTTAACAAACATGAAAGAATATTCATGTGATCTCTTACAGATCATATTCATTCATTACTGCAAAATCACAGTTGTCCTTAAACATAACAGGTGGTTTCCAGAAATCAAGGAACCCTTTTTTCGGATGAATGGTGGGGGTCGTGGGGAGACCAAACTCATGGATTAGTTACATATTCTAAAGAATAGGCCATCAATGGGTCTTTCTGGAAAACAACTATACATTCCTTTAAAAGAAGCACTCTTTGGGGGAGATTTATCACAACCTGTCCAGAGGAAAAGTTGCCCAGTTGCCCATAGCAACCAATCAGATCACTTCTTTCATTTTTAACAAGGCCTCTGAAGAATGAAAGAAGCGATCTGATTGGTTGCTATGGGCAACTCAGCAACTTTTCCTCTGGTGAGGGGTTTGATAAATCTCCCCCAATGTGCTCATATAGTACAGCATAGGCTATTATTAAAGAATGATGTAGGCTTTCTGGTGTATGACTTGTGCTAATCTGTTTAAGCTGATGTGGCAGGCATGGGTATTCGGCCATACTAATTTCTAATGACCCACTGTAATAATTTACTAATGCTGCCTTTTCTTTTTTTAATATATTCAAATAGGTGACTTACTTGTCATCATTTGCAAACTTTATGCCACTCGCTGTGATGGGATCAAGGAAGAACCAGTCAAAGCCAGGGAAATACCTGTATATCTAGATTAATAAACACAACAAAAGAAAAGAAAAAAAAATGTAAATAATGTGGCTGTCATTTTTCTTTAGATATAGAGCATAACACTCTGTATACAAAGTAAATAAAATAGAGATCGTCTGGTTTACACTACATCAAAACTACAAAATAAAAATTACAAATACTCATTACTTACTACTGAGAATGGATGACTCTTAGCCTCTTCACGGATATTCGTAAAAGGCGATTCTAATATTAGAGCATGAGGAGGCGTTTCTGAAATAATAATATGATTTGTTACAAGACAGAACTATGGTAACTGTGACAAGCCATGTACCTGTGTGCCCATTACATGACCAGGACAGAGTCTCATTCCTTGGAAGTAATGAAGGTTAAATACGATTCACAGTACTAGAACATAATGATTAAGCCATCAATTCATTTAGCCTTGTGAAAGTCATTTCAACATTCTAAGAGTTCTCAATCTCGTTCCGGATATTAGGCCGGGACGCCGCTAACAGCGGGCAGAGAGCCAGTAGCCTAAACTGGCTCCCCACCACTGTGGGTTGTGCTCGATGCCGACGCTGACTCCGGACCTAATAACAGTGAGTACACTGGGAAAGCACCCCCTTCTCTCCACAGGAGTTAGCTATATACAGCATACCCATAATAGGGATTCCTTTCTTGCTTTATTTTTCTAGGTTTCTTTGGTGAAATAAGGTAGGACCCTGTTAAAATGACACCTGGATCAAGCTATGACATTGCAGGGGCTGTTACAAATGTTCTTTTCTTTACAGGGCACACCAGTTACAAATGTTTTTTCTTTACAGGGCACACCAGAAACATATAGGTCCGGTATGGTACTCTGTATCGTGTTTTAACCATATATGTGTGTTCTCTCTCTGCTAGAAAAGTGAACTAGAGCAGACAGTCTAGATACACACTTTATATCAATCTATTGAATACAATACATTCTGGCAACTAATGAACAACTAGTGTATTGTATGTACCATAAATATTCCCCTGAGGAAACTGTAGATTACAGTAGAAACGCGTTGGGCCAAAATATCTTTGGTACAATAGATTCTCTATTTAATCAGACTTTTACGGGTCACTTTATGGTGTTTGTTGTGATATTTTAAACAAACATAATTAAAGGTTAAATTTTAAGAGCACTTCCCCTGGGCATTTACCCCCTATTTTTTTTATTTATTCTATCGATGGGAAGCTAATAGCTAAACATTGCTTGCTGTGGGCCACTTGACATCTTCACAGTATCAGTGTACAGTTCTCAATTCCCCAAAGAAGTCTGGAATAAGAATCTGGACAGTTATAAATTTGGGGACTTAAAACTCTTAGGTATTACCAGTTATTTCAAATTTACTCCGCTGTGGCATAACCCTGGCTTGCCTGTCTTTAATTCCTATGCCGATGCTGAGTTCTGGGAGAGGAGGGGACTTTGTGAGTTAGGTCAGTTGGCTGATCAGGTGGGTTGTTCGGTCATTTGAGGACATACGGGAGGAGTTTGCCCTACCGCGTTCCTCATTTTACAGATCCGCCATGCCTATGAGTCGCAGAATCGGGTGAGGGTGTTACAGGTACAGTCTAATAGGGTTCTGGAATCTACTGTGACTAAACGTGATTCTGCTGGTGTGATTTCCTGGCTTTATGGGGAACTACTTGGCTTCCATCATGAGGGTTTCCCTTTGACGGTTCGGTCTAAATGGGAGAGGGACCTTGGGATCCTGACTGATGAGGACTGGAGTACTGTACTGGCACTTACCCCATTTTTGTCTCTATCGGAATCCAATAGGCTGTCTCAACTGTTCTTTATTCACAGGGTATATAAGACTCCCTCATTTCTTCATATGATAGGGGTAAGGTCTGACTCGGCTTGTCCGCGTTGCGGTGAGCTGGATGCACACCTGGTACACATGAAGTGGACGTGCCCTTGTTTGCTGACTTATTGGACTGAGGTGCTGCAGCTCATTAGCACAGTGTATGGGGTGACCATTACCAGAGCTCCCAAGGAATGCCTACTTGGACTTAAAGGCTGTGGTCGGGAGCCCTCCCTGGCAGAGGTTGGGATTCTGAGAATCTTGTATCAAGCCAGGAATTTGATCGCACAGTTTTGGATCAGATCCTCTCCTCCGGGGGTGGCTGATCTCATCGCAAGGGTAGCCCAAGTAGTGAAACTAGAAAAGGGGATCTATACTAAGCGCAAAGTGGAGAGGAAGTTTGATGGTGTCTGGGGTCCCTTGGTGCAGAGATTCGATCCCCCTGCAGACGTATCTTAACTTAGGATGGTTCCTCTAATATGTGGTTCTGAATGGAAGGGTTGACAAGAGAGCTAATGTTGGGGTGCCCTGGTATGCTGCGTTTCCCCCCCTGACGTGTATGAGGATGGCTGTGTGTGTAATTTAGTGGAATGCGACTGCGAGCGTTATTTTCCATGGATTCGGGGGAATGAGTTTTTATATCCCTCTTTTTTCTTTCTTTTTTTTCTTTGTTCTTTTTTATTCAACTATGTTATTGATGTGGATTTGCTGGAGCTGGTTTAGGGTTTATGACTTATGTACAATGAGGGTTGAAGGGCTTTGGTGGGGAGGGGTTGAGACGGAATGGTTCTGTGTGTGGGAGGGGGAGGGGGGTTGTTGGGGAATGTATGTTATTGTTAAACTGTGTTTAAAAAACTTAATAAAAACTATCTGATTTTAAAAAATTAAAAAAATTTGGGGACTTGGGGAATTCTTATAATGCCCTCATAGATGCTCAAACTGAGGTTGAAGCCCTAAAACTTTAGGTCAAGAACTAAGAGTTGCACTTTTATTCACAAACAAGAAATCCCAGAAATTCTAAAAGCATTGTAAAAACAAAATCTTGAAAAGACCTATCCAGCAAGACATGTTTTGTCAAAATCGGCTCAACAGATCTCCTGATATGGCCTTCCAAAGATCCCTCTGTTTGCAACATGGAGGGAGAAGCAGACTCATTAAAGACTACATTTCCCACAATCCTCCTCTCCTACTTCCTGTAAGCTGCTGCCCTCCCCCTGCTCTCCACACTGAGGAAATTATAAAGTAACCAAAAAAAAAAAAAATATATATATATATATATATAATATATATATATATATATATATATATATATATATATATATTATTTTTGGTTTATTAACTGAACAATAACGGATCCAAACGGATGACATCCGCCCCCCCCCTTACTTTTAAAATATCTATGGAGCCCTTGGTACAGGCACTGCAGTCAGACCCTTGGATTGCTGAAATTGCTATCGGAGACCATTCGCACATCCATTTACGCAGATGATGTTGTGCTATATGATGTTGTGCTATATGTTGTGCCCTTATATGAATTTGCTATATACCATATAAGGGCTTCTTTTTGCGCCACCGACTGTACTTTGTAATGACATCACTTGTTTTACCACCAAATCTACAGCGAAATCAAGAAAAAAAAAAAAAAAAAAAGTAATTTAGCAGGTTTTGGGGGCTTCCGTTTCTACGCAGTGCACTTTTTGGTACAAATGAGATGTTATATCTATTCTGTATGTCCATACCATCAGAACGATACCTTTACAACTTTTAAAAAATTATACATTTTAGTATAATGGTCTGACCCCCATAACTTTTTTATTTTTGCGTAGACGGTGACGTATGAGGGCTCATTTTTTGCGCCATGGTCTTTTTATTGATACCATTTTTATTTTGATGGGACTTTTTGATTGCCTTTTATTCATTTTTTTCCTGGTATAAGAAGAAATTAAAAATAAAAAATTCTCGACTTTAGCATTTTTTTTTACGTTTATGCTATTAACCATGCGGTTAAATTAACATTACATTTTAATAGTTCTGACATTTACGCAAGCGGTGATACCACATATGTTTATATTTATTTTTGTTTACATCATTTTATTTTAAAATAGTAAAAGGGGAATGATTCAAACTTTTATTAGGTTAATTCATATTTATGAACTTCTTTTTAAACACTAATATTTTTTAGTCCCCATAGGAGACTATTCAATGCAATCTTCAGTTTGCATACACTGATCAATGCTGCATTGATCAATGTTATTGGTGATCGATTGCTACAGCCTGCAATGGTTGGCTGCACCATAGAAGCACAGATTGGACAGCAGGAAAGGAGGTAAGATACTCTCCCTCTGTCCTTACAGCTGATCGGGACATCACAATTTCCTGATAGCAGCCGGGACCATGCGGGTATAATGTGAACTCAGCTCCTGAGCTCACTTCATAACCCTGCCGTGCCACTGTGCCATTCATAAATGGCGATTTGCTGCAAGGGGTTAATCTTGGCCCTTGTATAAGTAACAGCCTTGTTACAGTCTCACAACTATTCTTGTGAGGGACATTATCCTCCTTCTTTGAACTTAAGTCACAATATACTCTTCCTAATTCTGACTTCTATAAATACCTCCAGGTCTGCCACATCCTTAACTCCCTTAAACCTTTCACCCTGAAAATGGAGAATTCTTTACCTATATTTCTAACAAGTAACAAAAAAAGGTCTGTAAAAGCTATAAAATAGGTTTAAGAAGTCAGTGTAGTCAGTCAGAAGTCTTATCCATTTTGTAATTTGAAACGTGAACTGGAAACTGCATTTTCCAATTGTGGATTGGAACAGAGAACTTAAAGGGGTACTCCCCCCCCCCCCAGACATCTTATCCCCCATCCAAAGGGAAGGGGATAAGATGTCTCACCGTGGGGGTCCGCCACAATCTCTCCTGCAGCACCCAATTGTAATCAGCTGCACAGAGTGAAGATCGCTCCGTGTCTGATGACTCACAATACAGGGGCCGGAGTATCGCAACGTCCGCTCCACCCCCTCAATACAAGTCTATGGCCCCCTCCCATAGATTTTCATTGTGGGGGCGCGACATCACAAGGGGGCGGAGCTGTAATTTCACGATACTCCGGCCCCTGTACCGTGACTCATCAGACATGAAGCGGGTGCTGCAGGAGAGATTGCGGGGGTCCTCAGTGGTGGGACCCCCACAATCACACATCTTATCCCCTATCCTTTGGATAGGGGGATAAGATGTCTAGGGGCAGAGTACCCCTTTAAACTCATTCATAAAATCACTTAATTGGGCAGCTCATGTTGAATTAACTCTCAATATATTATTAGGTTGGCATTATAACTCAGACTGGCCAAAAGTTACCCTGATGCCTCCTCGGACTGTTGGAGGGGTTGTTGTCATAGAGGTAATCTACTTCACATTTTATGGTCCTGTCCTTGAATAACCCTCTCTTGGTCCTCTTGTACTTTTAGATATTCATATATCATTCTCCCCACAAATGGAAATACTATTTGTCAATACTAAAATGATACCTCCTATGCATAGACCTCTCTTCTTCATTACAGTTTCCATTGCAAGACTGGCAATTCTTCATAACTGGAAATCCAAAACCACCCCAGATATAGCTGAAATAATTTTAAAAATGAATAGTGCTAGGGAATGGCAAATATTCTTCTTGTAGATCTTGACTGTCATGTGGGGATGCTTCTCCATACTGCCTCTTGTAACATACCTATTTGCTGGCAAATTTTAATCAGATCTTCTTTGCTAGGTGTTTATTATATATTTAAGTCCCAAGAACAAGAAATGTGGATGGCACTGACCGGTACTGATGTGCAAAAAATATCCAGTTTATTAAAGTGCAAAACACAAGTCCATAAGGGTAACACAGGTTACTTCGCCGGCAGAGTAACCTGTGTACCCCTATGGACGTGTATTTTGCACATCAGTACCGGTCAGTGCCATCCACATTTCTTGTTCTTGGGACATTGTGGAATCACCTCTTTTTGGATTGAGCCTTGTTTTTTTGTGCAATTCGATGTGACGTTTCCCTGATAGTCTTGACTACGCTCTCACGCCAGAGCAATCTCCGATGTATGCTTAAACTGAGAAGCTTTCGTCTGTCCCTTTGATGTAAGTACTATATATTTTATTCTAATTTTATTGGGCATTGAGTACTTCATCTTTGGAATCATTTTAGAATTTTTTTTAAATCTTGACTTATTTTTTGCTTTTTGCCTTCGAACAGCCTGTTATAAGCATATTTATGTTTCCCTTTTTCCTTTTCTATTACTTCTCTTCGTATGCTTTTCTGTTTTGACTGTATGTCTTACTGCCCTTACCATGGTTGTTTAGTTATTTATACTGTTGTATTCTGATATTATACAAAAAAATTTTTTATAAAACTATTAAACCAAAAATTATGGTGGAACATTTTTACAACTTTTTATCATATTTCAAAAAGGCAACTAGAACGGTCACGCTGAGAGGCAGAAAACAGACACACATCCTAAACACAATTTTGAGAGAGTAACAAAGTAGTCACAGGTCTCTAATGACTGGTAGACTGGACTCCATAACTACAATGGTAAAGATTATATTACTTATCATTGCATATGCTATTTGTAAAACATAACAGCACCTGTAGCAAAACCATTTAACCCCTTAATGACCTACGATATATACATGGCGCACCCATGCAGCAGATCTATGAAGCAAGCACAGAAGCTGAGCTCGCTTCATATCAGTTCAGTCCCGGCTGCTTCCAACAGCCAGGACCTGCGGCTAATGCCGGACACTGGCGATCCGCCGATGCCAGGCATGAACCCTTTAGACACCATGATCAAAGTTGATTGCGGCAACTAGAATGCCAAAAATACACTCCCAGCAGCTCAGCAAAGCTGATTGGGATCATTGCAATGTCCCGATCAGCAGAGAGGACAGCGGGAGGACCCTTACCTGCCTCCTTGCTGTCCAATTGGTTCTTTAAGGCTCTAGTCAGCCATGGCAGGCTGAAGCAATGGAGTACTGGTAACACGGATCAATGCTATGCTATGGCAAAGCATTGAACATTGTATGCAAGCTAAAAAAAAAAAAAAAAAATTTTTAAAGTCTAAATTTTACCCCTTCCCTAATAAAAGTTTGGTTTTGGTTTGTGGTATAACTGTGTGCGTAAATGTGTGCATAAAAATGTGACGTTAATTAAACCACAAGGTTAATGGCGTATACATAAAAAAAAAATACCGAATAGAGATTAGCAAAGTTACAGTACTTCGATTCTGCATGAACTTCTCAGCTCGGCGGTTGATGACTTTTCCTGCATAAATTAGTTCAGCTTTCAGGTGCTCGGGTGGGCTGGAAAAGGTGGATACAGTCCTAGCTTATGCAGGCTAAAGTTAGCAACCGCCAAGCTGCAAGGTTCAATCGAAGTACTGTAACTTCACTCATCTCTAATACCGAAATCCAGAATTGCTATTTTTGGTCACTTTGTATACCCTTAAAAAATTTTTTTTAAAAGCGATCAAAAAGTCCCATTCAAAACAAAAATGGTACCGATAAAAACTACAGATCCCGGCCCAAAAAATTAGCCCTCACAAATCCCTGCATACAGGAAAATAAAATTATGGGAGTCAGAAGAGGATATTTTTAACCCCTTAAGGACCCAGCCATTTTACACCTTAGGACCCGGCCATTTTTTGCACATCTGACCACTGTAAACATTAATAACTCTGGAATGCTTTTACTTATCATTCTGATTCCGAGATTGTTTTTTCGTGACATATTCTACTTTAACATAGTGGTAACATTTTGTGGTATCTTGCATCCTTTCTTGGTGAAAAATCCCCAAATTTGATGAAAAATTTGAAAATTTTGCATTTTTCTAACTTTGAAGCTCTCTGCTTGTAAGGAAAATGGATATTCCAAATAATTTTTATTCACATTTCCAATATGTCTACTTTATGTTTGCATCATAAAATTGATGTGTTTTTACTTTTGGAAGACACCATAGGGCTTCAAAGTTCAGCAGCAATTTTCCAATTTTTCACAAAATTTCCAAACTCACAATTTTTCAGGGACCAGTTCAGGTTTGAAGTGGATTTGAAGGGTCTTCATATTAGAAATTCCCCACAAATGACCCCATTATAAAAACTGCACCCCCCAAAGTATTCAAAATTACATTCAGTCAGCGTTTTAACCCTTTAGGTGTTTCACAGGAATAACAGCAAAGTGAAGGAGAAAATTCACAATCTCCATTTTTTACACTCGCATGTTCTTGTAGACCCAATTTTTTAATTTTTACAAGGGGTAAAAGGAGAAAATGTATACTTATGTTTGTAGCCCAATTTCTCTCGAGTAAGCACATACCTCATATGTCTATGTAAAGTGTTCGGCGGGCGCAGTAGAGGGCTCAGAAGGGAAGGAGCGACAAGGGGATTTTGGAGAGTACGTTTTTTTTAAATGGTTTTTGGGGGGCATGTTGCATTTAGGAAGCCCCTATGGTGCCAGAACAGCAAAAATCCCCCACATGGCATCCCATTTTGGAAACTAGACCCCTTGAGGTATGTAACAAGAAATAAAGTGAGCCTTAATACCCCACAGGGGTTTCATGACTTTTGCATATGTAAAAAAAAAAAAAAAAATTTACTAAAAGGTGTGTTTCCCCCCCAAATTTCACATTTTTGCAAGGGTTAATAGCAGAAAATACCCCCCAAAATTTGTAACCACATCTCTTCTGAGTATGGAGGTACCCCATAAGTTGACCTGAAGTGCACTACGGGCAAACTACAATGCTCAGAAGAGAAGGAGTCATATTTGGCTTTTTGAGAGCAAATTTTGCTCGGGGGGCATGTCGCATTTAGGAAGCCCCTATGGTGCCAGGACAGCAAAATAACCCCCACATGGCATACCATTTTGGAAACTAGACCCCTTGAGGAACGTAACAAGGGGTACAGTGAGCTTTTACCCCCCACTGGTGTCTGTCAGATCTTTGGAACAGTGGGCTGTACAAAATTTATAATTTGCACAGCCCACTGTTCCAAAGATCTGTCAGACACCTGTGGGGTGTAAATTCTCACTGCACCCCCTCATTACATTCCGTGAGGGGTGTAGTTTCCGAAATGGGGTCACATGTGGGGTTTTTGCGTTTGTCAAAACCGCTGTAACACTCAGCCACCCCTGTGCAAATCACCTCAAATGTACATGGCGCACTCTCCCTTCTGGGCCTTGTTGTGCGTCCCCAGAGCACTTTTTGCCCACATATGGGGTATCTCTGTAGTCGGGAGAAATTGCGTTACAAATTTTGGGGGGCTTTTTTCCCCTTTACCTCTTTTCAAAATGAAAAGTATAGGGCAACACCAGCATGTTAGTGTAAAAAGTTTATTTTTTTACACTAACATGCTGGTGTAGACCCCAACTTCACCTTTTCATAAGGGGTGAAAGGAGAAAGACCCCCAAGATTTGTTAGTCAATTTCTCCCGAGTACGGCGATACCCCATATGTGGCCCTAAACTGTTGCCTTGAAATACGACAGGGCTCCAAAGTGAGAGCACCATGTGCATTTGAGGCCTGAATTAGGGATTTGCATAGGGGTGGACATAGGGGTATTCTACGCCAGTGATTCCCAAACAGGGTGCCTCCAGCTGTTGCAAAACTCCCAGCATGCCTGGACAGTCAACGGCTGTCCGGCAATACTGGGAGTTGTTGTTTTGCAATAGCTGGAGGCTCCATTTTGGAAAGAGAGGCGTACCAGACGTTTTTCATTTTTATTGGGGAGGGAGGGGGGCTGTGTAGGGGTATGTGTATATGTAGTGTTTTTTTACTTTTTATTTTATTTTGTGTTAGTGTAGTGTAGTGTTTTTAGGGTACAGTCACACGGGCGGGGGGTTACAGCGAGTTTGAGCTGCCGCGCAAAATTTGCTGCATCGCAAACTTGCAGCCCGATACTCACTGTAAGCCCCTGCCCATGTGAATGTATCCTGTACATTCACAGGGGGGGGGGGGGGGACACCTCCAGCTGTTGCAAAACTACTACTCCCAGCATGCCCGAGAATGTTTGGGAGTTGTGGTTTTGCAACAGCTGGAGGCACACGGGTTGGGAAACACTGAGTTAGGAAACAATGTTTCCCAACCAGTGTGCCTCCAGCTGTTGCAAAACCACAACTCCCAAACATTCTCAGGCATGCTGGGAGTAGTAGTTCGGCAACATCTTTAGAGCCAGATGTTGCCGAACTACAACTCCCAGCATGCTTGGAGTTGTAGTTTTGCAACATCTGGAGGACTACAGTTTGCAGACCACTAATACAGTGGTTCCCAATCTGTGCCCTTCCAGATGTTGCAAAACTACAACTCCCAGTTTGCCAAAACTGTCCAGGCATGCTGGGAGTTGTAGTTCTGCAACATCTGAAGGGCCAGATGTTACAGAACTACAACTCCCAGCATGCCTGGACAGTAAGGGCATGCTGAGGATGTGTAGTTTTGCAACATCTGGAAGGGCACAGTGGTCCAAAAACTGTGGACCTCCAGAAGTTGCAAAACTGCAACTCCCAGCATGCCCAGACGCCAAGGACTGTCTGTGCATGCTGGGAGTTGTAGTTTACAGGGTCCCAATACAGCAATGCATGTCGCTTTACGGCGACGTGCATTGCTGTAAAGGGCCCGACCGCGGCTGAAGATATACTCACCTGTCGCCGCCGCCGCCATCTTCCTCGCCGGGATCCGGGTCTTCGGGGACGAGGTAAGTACCGGGGCCGGTCCCCAGCACTCCCCCGCCGCGTCCTCCGGTCTTCCTCCCGTCCTCTCCGGACTTCAAGGGGCCGGGCAGGATGGGAGGAAGTAACCGCCCCCCCTCCTGCGATTGGTCGGTTAACTAACCGAAGAATCGCAGGGGATAGGAGGAGGTGGCAGGCTTGCCACCTCGCTCCTATACGTTAGCATGGTCCTGGCTGTCTGTGACAGCCGGGATCATGCGAAATTACCGGGCGATCGGGTCCCAGAGACCCGATCAGCCCGGTATCGCCGCAGATCGCAAGGGCGATTTCCCTTGCGATTTGCGGCGATCGCCGACATGGGGGGCCTACATGGCCCCCCTCGGCATTTGCCCTGGATGCCTGCTGAAGGATTTCAGCAGGCATCCAGTTCCGATCTCTGCCCGGCGCGCGGCAGGGACCGGAAAATGCCAGGACGTACGGGGACGTCCTGGGTCCTTAAACCCAGGGTGCGGGGACGTCCCCGTACGTCCTGGGTCCTTAAGAGGTTAAACATGCTAATTTTACTACAAAAAGTTATTGTTACAAAATATAACCTATGTAATTTGGGTATAATTGTAACTGTATGGACCCTACAGAATAAAGATAAGGTGTAATTTTTATGGAAATTTTATGGAAATTTTATGGAATTTTAAGTCCCCAAAAGTTACAAAATGGAGGGGTTTTTTTTTTTCAATTTTGCCCATAAAAATTGTATTTTGGTTTTGCCATAGATTATGTGGTAAAATTATTGATGGGGAAAAAAATTTCATATCAACTGGCTACTTCTATTAAAAAATCATAATCCTTCCAGTACTTATCAGCTTCTGTATACTACAGAGGAAGTGGAGTTGTTCTTTTCTGCCTAACCACAGTGCTCTCTGTCCAGAGTAGAAGCAAATCCCAATAGCAAAGCTCTCCTGCTCCGAATAGTTCCGCACACGGACAGAGGTGTCAGCAGAGAGCACTGTGGTCAGACAGAAAAGGACAACTCAGCTTCCTGTGGATCATACAGCAGCTGATAAGTACTAGAAGGATTAAGATTTTTTAAATAGAATTAATTTACAAATCTGTAACTTTAAAAAAAAAATTATTAAAAAAAACGGAGTACCCCTTTAAGGGGTTAAAAGAAAGCCATAATAAGCCAAAGTATATACAATTTTCTTGGTAAGACAATGATATACTGTAGTTAAACACATCACATACCTCTTTCGCACAGCCTTCTCACTAAATTTGTAGCAACCCTAAAATAAAAAAAAATACCTGTTAGTACGCACTTACTTTGGTTAAACCTACTGTAGTACTGTAAAACGTTCATTGTACAACCTACAATTCACATAACAGGTCAAATATCTATACATTTATGTTTTCTGTATACAGCAGCAGATGCTGCTAGTTCAGAAATGCAGGCTGCTTATTCAGTCTACCAAAAGGCCTTTTCAAAATGCCTAACTGTGGTATACAGTTATCTATACTATAGATATGTCCCGATACCAATACTAGTATCAGTATCGGGGTCGATACCCGGCATTTGCATGGAATCAGGGACTCGTTTAATGTCCCCGATATCAAGTCAGATACCTGCTGTAGTGCGGCATCCTACAGTCATATGCATGCCCCGCTCCGCTGCCCCGTTCTCCCATCCGCATCATGGCGTCCCATGGAGGAGCATGTGACACACCCGTCACTCCACCTCTTCCACTGTGCCCAGCATAACGCTACGGAGGAAGCAGAGTGACGTATATGTCACATGCTCCTTCATAGGACGCCATGACAGGAGAACGGGGCAGCAGAGCGGCAACACCCGATAGAGGACAGCCGCAGGTGAGCAACTCCCAGGGGCACTACCAAGGGTGGGGGGGCCTGCTGTTTACAAGAGGGGGGGGGGGCTGCTGTCTACAGGGGGCTGCTGCTAATGTCTGCAACTATCTATACTACATACAAGAGGATACTCTATTACGCTACTATTATAAGCAATCTTACAGCAGAGTCAACTGCACTAACTTCCATTTATAGGTAGATAGTGCAGGTGACCCGGTTTCTACTGCTGCTCACCATGTGAACATCAGCGCAATCGCTCCGGAGACATTGGTCTCGCAGCCAATGCAAATTCCCTGTTCTGCCCAATGGAGAAGAGAGAAATCTTGGCTCATACCACAGCAGCAGCCTCCATTGCACACAACAAGGACCCACATATCATACGGTAAACAGCGCCAGAGACCGGGTCACCCTGGTGTCAGATTCCCTTTAAAATAAAAGTACTCGTAATTGATATCGGCGAGTACTAGAATTACAGTAACTGTACTCATACTCTGTCTTAAAAAAGCGTATCGGGGCATCCCTACTATACTCCCAACAATTCCATTTCTAGGAAGTGTCCAGGACAGCACCCCTAAGATGGTTCCTCCTCGTGATTTGGACCGGAAAGCTCACCCCTTTCTCCCTCACCAGTGTATGTGTAAAGAACACCAAGATGGAAAGGAAACAATGTATACAACAAAAACCATCACCAAAAAACCAAGGGTTGGACATTTGGATCCGGTCATGGTGGCAAACGTGCGAAAAATAATTGCGGTGCTCGATAATATCCAGCTCCGACCTCACATCCATCTAGTTCCAGCCATATTGTCTATAGATGCTGAGAGAAGGCTTTTGACAATATGCGCTGGAGCTGGCTCTGGATGGTTCTGGGACGTATGGGTTTTGGGGGTGCCTTTCTTCAAAATCTGCAGGCTCTATATACATCTCTGCAGGCCCGGATACATACCACGGGATTTATCTCGTCCCCTTTCATGCCTCAGAAGGGCAGGTGACAGGGTTGTCCTCTTTCCCTTCTGCTATTTAATTTGGCCATGGAGCCTCTCTCACGGGTACTGGCCGCTGATTCTGGGATTGAAGGTATAGCGGTGGGCCGTTCATCGGTGAAACACGCACATTTCGCTGATGATCTGCTCTTATTTCTAGCTCAACTAGGGAGGGACCTGGGACTAGTTTTTGATCTTCTTACTTACTTTTCTTTAGGACGTCCCTAAAATATTTAGGGATTTGGATTGTGAGGACTTCACAGTCCTTGTATTCTTTGAACTACCTGCCTCTCTTCCAGAAAATCTATGCAGATCTCCTTCGTTGGAACATGTTACCCTTACCTTTCCTGGCCGTTGCCTCCTGATTAAAATGCTTGCCTTCTCTGGACTGCTGTACCCTATACAAACCCTGCCCTTACTCCTCACCAACAGGGATGTTTCAGTTTTAGATTGCGCAAGGGGTCCGAGTGCTGGAGCCCCCGCGGTCCCCTGTTTGAAGCCCTGGTTCTCCAGCACAGGAGCGCATCACAACCCCCGTCCGAAGCAGAGGCCGCCAGGCCACCTCCATATAGCTCTATGGTAGAGCCGTTCGGCAATCTTTGGTTCTCCCATAGAGATTTATGGAGGGGGCATGACGGCCTCCACTTCGGGTGGGGGTCGTGACGCCCTCCTGTGCTGGAGAATCGGGGCTTCAAACAGGAGATCGTGGGGGGCCCAGCGCTCCGACCCCCCCGCAATCCAAAACTTATCCTAAACTATCCTTAGGATAGGGGATACGTTTTTCTTCATGATACTTATCCTTTAAACTCTACATTCACCAATTTCCTCTGGGCTCACAAACATCCCCACATCGTTCTATGCAAATTAATGTTACAAAAGTTCAAAGGGGGTTTAATTTTCCTGATGTTTGTCATTATAACCTAGCATGAATTTGTGTAGATTGGCTGAAAAGGTACCAGTCAATATTCTAACTGGTCCCTCGAATCGGCTATGGTGGCCAATTTGTTTTTGTACGCTTTATTGCATACTAGATATTCGGCCTTTCCCCCCTCAGGTGAAGGGCAGTCTCCTTCTGAAGGACACTGTCGTGGCCTGGAAGGCTTGTGGGGTTGCAATAGGTGATCACACCCAGAGTTCCCTGAGGGAAGAGATAACTGGTTGTATGCTCTGTGGAGGGAGGGGAGGATTCTTTCGGTGCAACAGCTACTCCACCCGACTGAACCACATTATCTGACTTTCCAGGAAGTGATGGACACATATGGCCTAGGGAAAGGACACTTTCTACAATACCAGAAACTCACGACTTTTCTCCACCATCGACTGACTGATCTTCTTTTGACTCAATGGTTTCCTCTGACTCTTCACACCACTATGTCATTCTTGTATAGTCACCTCACCAGGAAAGGTATTAAGGCGGTAGCTGACTTTATTTCGCTATAGGGAGGAGAAGCTGGGGAAAGAATCTTACTCTTCTAGTCTTATAGAGTTGGGCAAAAATCTGTAAAGCTATTATTTGTGAAACATGGAGGTTTCCATATCAGTATAAGATAATGCACCATGAGGTCTATGGTTTTATGCTCCCAAAAACGCCAGAACAACGGTTTATTTATATTGCACTTTATAATACCATGGCATTAATATTGCACCTTCATTTTATATTTATGTGCTGTGTGCAATATATGCCCTTGTTACTGCTTCTCTTTCTGCCATGTCGGGATTACCCAGCTCTATTGTTTTGTATTTATTTTATTGAAAAACCAAATAAAGCGTTCTTTTAATAGAAAAAAAAAAAAAGGTTTTTGCAGGGGTTTTGGGGGATGTATGAAACGAGGATCTTCACAAGAAAAAAAAAAATAGAACAGAGACAAGAGAGAGAGACACAAGAGAATCCAGTCATCATGCATGTCATGTTAGGAGTGATCCTTTAGGTATATTATGTATCCAGGTGTGCTGTATCTATTTGCTATATGTGGATTGGGATTATGCGTGCACCTACGGTATTTATAATTTGCCAATGAGGAAGAAACTGATGTTGGCACGGGCCACTGGGATACAAACAATCACGCCCGCTACTCACGGATCCTCCGCCTACCGCTGGTGCTCATCCAGAAATGACAGAGTGAACTGGTAAAGGAAGAAGCAGAATGTGTGCAGCGTGACGTAAAATCACTAATATATCCGGATCAACATTCTAATCTAACAAAAGGTGAGCAAGAAGCTTTGAGATGGCTGTCTTCCCAGCAGAACATTATCGTACGACCCGCAGATAAAGGGGGCAATATTGTGTTATTATCTAAACAATATTAGGCTGCATTCACATCTCATTTTTGCAATACAGTTCCCGTAACCAGTGTCAGTGAAAAAAAATGCATGGAACCGTATTACAAACCATATGTATAGACACTTCAAAGAAAACCATATGCCAAACGTAGCATCCGCTTTTGTACGTTTTGCATCATACACGCTTTTATCCGTTTTTTTCTCGTACACAAAACCATAGGTCTACTATGGTTTTATGTCCAGGTGAAAAACTGGATACAACCCGTATAAGTTTTTTTTTTTAAATGGTGGTCTATGGGACCCATACTGAACCGTATGTGCGTACGGTTCCATCTGGTTTGCACAATACAGTTTGGCAGTTTGCACATGCGCAGTGCATGCCGAAAGTTCTTCCCACAAATAAAACAAGAAATTTAATTAAGGACAAACATAAAACCGTATCCTTTTTTTTTTTTTTCTTCAAAAAAACGTATTAAACCGTATGCAACCAGACATCCACTTTCAAACCGTATATGGTTTTAAACCGTACTGGAGGTATATATACGGTTGTGTTTACGATTTATTTAAAGGAGTAGTCCAGTGGTGATTCAGTGGTGAGCAACTTATCCCCTATCCTAAGGATAGGGGATAAGTTGCAGATCGCGGGGGGTCCGACCCCTGGGGCCCCCCGCTATCTCCTGTACGGAGCCCCGACAGCCCGCTGGAAGGGGGCGTGTCGACCTCCGCACGAGGCGGCGGCCGACACGCCCCCTCAATACAACTCTATGGCAGAGCCGAAGCGCTGCCTTCGGCAATCTCCGGCTCTGCCATAGAGATGTATTGAGGAGGCGTGTCGGCCGCCGCCTCGTGCGGGGGTCGACACCCGCTATCTCGGCGGAGAGCCGGGGCCCCGTACAGAGAGATCGCAGGGGGCCCCAGCGGTCGGACCCCCCGCGATCTCAAACTTATCCCCTATCCTTAGGATAGGGGATAAGTTTTTCACCACTGGACTACCCCTTTAATTTTTTTACAAAAAACCTGAAACGGGGACCGTATAGCAAAAAAGAGATGTGAATGCAGCCTTTTCTAGAAGAAGCAGAACGTCAACTATCTAATTCTACCACTTATATGAAATTGAACGGTGACCCCACACGACATAAAGACCTAGTTAGATCATTATTACGTAAGGGTGTTGAATTGAATATCTTCTTTTCCAGATTTGCCGAAAAATAAATAAATATTTTGTTTCCAAAAAAAAACATACTGGTATTGGATCTTGAAGATGCATAAAAACATTGAGGCACTTCCGGGCCGTCCAATAGTTGCAGGAAGGGGTTCCTTATTGGAACCCATTTCACAATATTTGGACTGGATTTTACGCCCAGTGTAAAAAACAGTTCCAGCGCATATGCAGGACACGAGCCATTTGCTTAACATAGTGCAGGATTTTGGATGATAGCAGGGTTTAGCCCTGGCCAGTATAGACATATAGAGTCGATACACCCGCATCCCGCAGGATGTGGGTGCACATGCTGTCCGAGGTCATCTGGTAATGCTACAGGCATATGGGGACAATTTTGTTAATTATATATGTGAAATGTTGCAATTTGTATTGAGTCACAACGTGTTTCAATTTTATGGGGACTGGTATATTCAGGCGGACGGCACAGCGATGGGGACCCCTGTGGCCCCCACTTTTGCAAATATTTTTTTGTGGTCCCTGGAAGATGATTTAATTTATTCTATGTCTAATCCCTTTAAGCAGTATTTATAGTTATTAAACGCTATGTGGACGATATTTTTGTGTTTTGGGCGGGGTCACAAGAGCAGTTCAGTGAATTTGTGCAATATATGAATAACAACACATTAAATATGCACTTTACTAGCATTTCTAGTGAATCCAGTATAAAACTTTTAGACGTTAGGCTTAAAATAACTCAGGACCAATTAAATATTGAGGGATATAGAAAACCTACAGCGACAAACTCGCTAAGGTATGATAGTTACCACCCATATGTTAAAAAATCTTAAACATATGGTCAGATGGTGCGGTTGCGGAGGATCAACACAAGTGAGGACACGTTTAGACAACAAGCCAATGAACTATGCGACAGATTAAAAGACAGGGGTTATCTGGAAAAATTGGTAAAAGAAGCCCATGATAGGACACTAGCCATTCCACGCTCCCAAATGCTACATAAAAAAATAGCAAAAAATCAGGTATCAATAACCCAATTTTTTTTTCTTATTTCATTTGAATTTAGTCCCATGAAGAAGGTGATCAGGTCGTCCATTTTTAAGAATTGGCATATTTTGCATAAAGATGAATTATTAAAGGACACCTTACATACCAAACTGTTAGTCTCATTTAGAAGAACTAAGAATTTAAAAAGGGACATTCTGGTTAAAAACAGATAAAAAAAAATAAGAGAATAACAAGAAATCTAACTGGTTGCAGAGACAGATGCCGGTTGGCAACTTTAAATGTGGACAATGCAACATGTCACCTTTTAGGTAATCAAAAAGCAATACAACTGGGTTCATACACTGTTAAAATTAATAATTTTATTACTTGTAAAACGAGTTTTGTCGTTTATGCCTTGGTTTGTAGTTGCAAAAAATATTATATAGGTAAAACGATCCGACCCTTGCACATAAGGATAAAAGAATATTTGAGGTCTATGACTACAGGTATGGGAATTATTGGGACATATGAGTGGTGCTCATGAAAATAAAAGAAGAACATTTGAAATTTATAGGACTGTCTGTGAAGCATTTACCACCTAGAGGGGGTGACAGACAAAAATTATTGTTACAGAAGGAAACAGAATTCATTCTTCGAACAGACGCAATAGGTCCTTTGTGCTTGAACACACGGATCGATTTAAGTGTATTCCCCCCTGAGTAACCAGCTCCTTGGGAATCAGCAAGAGTTGGTCATTGAGAAATTTATAGCTTGGATCTTGTAATATGAAGTGCCGTGACTTTTAATATGAAATTGAATTTTAGTAAATCAATAGGTTGGAATATGAAGCAACGTGACTCTCAGTAATGTATTTTTGTACAATTTTAATGTGTGTTGTTTGGCTGGTTAATAAAGTTACCTGTATTGTATAAATAGGAAGAGGTGTGGAAGGAAGTCAGAGGTCAGTGATTATGCGCAGGTGCGTGAAACGATTCGTTGACCAGGCTATCGTGAATAAACCTACCGCTTCTTCCTTTACCTATTCATAATTTCTTTATCTGGCTTGATGTGCTGTTTCTATTTGGACTGTGTGTGTATATATATATATATTATATATATTTTTTTTTTTTTTTTTGTGTCCATACAATCCCCCCAAAAAACTGCTACATAGTGCAACTTTTTAACAACTACGGTACTTACCCTGTGCCTAAGGAGTGCCCCCAGATGTACACAGGGTTGTCTCCGCTTCTGGCCTTTATCCAATCAAAAACATGGAGAGCATCATAGGTCATTCCAGTCTCTGACGGAGAGCCAACCGAGTCACCCCATCCTAAAAGAAACATACAAACATGTAAAACATACAAACAAAGATCATACAAAAGAGGCATTTTGTCTTAGTAAACCATACAAGAGTCCTACACTACATCCTGATATGTAAAATATGTGTATGCTGCCTTGAAGTGCTGGGGTCCTGGGTTTAAATATGTCTAAGGCATCTGCATGGAGTTTGTGCATTCTCCCGGTGTTTGCATGCGTTCTCAGGTTGATTTGGTCTTCTCCCACACAAAAAAAACAAAACAAAAAAAAGATAGGTAAATATTAAATTTTAATTGTGCTCCCCCAAATATAGGGACCTATGAGAGCAATGATCTCTGTACAGCACTGTGGAACATGTTGCAGAATTGACACTGGATCAATTCTACAGGAGGGCCATGTATATGTAGCGTCCTGTGTTTTGGTTGAGAAGACTTTATTCAAAATATACAGTGTATATTATATATATATATATATATATATATATATATATATATATATATATATATATATATATATATATATATATATTTATATTAGGGATCAACCGATATTATATTTTTTTTTAGGGCCAATACCGACAATCTGTAAACTTTGAGGCAGATAGCCGATAACTTATACCAATATTCCGGTATAAGTTATCGGCTATTCTCCAGCCGATGGGGGTTGGACTAGGGAGGACCCCAGGACAGACAGGGGGAGAGAAGCGGGTGCTTCAAATCAATGAACTGCAGCAGCTTTTGCAGGGCCAGAGACCGCCGCCGCCCGCTTCTCTCCCCCTGCCTGTCCTGGGGTCCTCCCTAGTCCAACCACCACCACTGCTGCCCCCCCTGCCTATCCTCTGGCCAGAGACCCCGCCACCCACTTCTCTCCCCCTGCTGGTCCTGAAGTCCAACCCCCACCGCAGCCCCATAGCCTCCCTCATTCCCAGTTTTATAATTACCTGTTCCCAGGGTCGGCGCTACTTCTGGCTCCGGCGGCATCCTGAGCTGTCACTGTGCGCCCTGATGGTGACGTTGCGTTGAGGACGTGTCTCGTCATTGCGCAGCGCACATTAACAGCGCAGGATGCCGCAGGAGCCAGATGGGGACAGGTAATTATAAAACCGGGGATGGGGGAGGCAATGGGGCTGCGGCGGGGGTTGGACTCAGGACCGGCATGGGAAGAGAAGCGGGAGGCGGGGTCTCTGGCCAGAGGCCAAACCAATAATTGGTCTATCATATTTTATATATATATATAACCAAAGAATAAGTTGGCCAGCTCTATTAATTCCAAACTATTGTAAAAACCTGGATTGCAGGTGCAGGCTGCTGGGCTAAATATACAGCAACAGGAGAATACAGCAGCACACTGCTAGCACAAAGATATAGATGAAACAGAAGTATATAGATAAAACATGAGTATATAGATAGAACTTGAAAAGCTATACAGCTGTAATGCAATGAATGAAGATATGAACCTATGAAATTATGAGGTACTTAGCTTGCAAATTTGGCGCCAAATAGCGTGGACCGTCCCACCATGGTAAGGTGACCTCAGGTGACCTGGGACGGACCCTACACTGTGAATATGCCTCTGTGTGAACAGTACAGCAGGCATTGCAAGGTCTGCAAGGTCACACAGAGGCATATTCACAGTGTAGGGTCCGTCCCAGAATGAGGGCACCTTACTGTGGTGGGACGGTCCACGCTATTTGGCGCCAAATTTGCAAGCTAAGTACCTCATAATTTCATTCATTCATTTCATCTTCATTCATTGCATTACAGCTGTATAGCTTTTCAAGTTCTATCTATATACTCATGTTTCATCTATATACTCATGTTTCATCTATATCTTTGTGCTAGCAGTGTGCTGCTGTATTCTCTTGTTGCTGTGTGTGTGTGTGTATGTATATATATATATATATATATATATATATATATATACATATATATATATACACACACACACACACACACACGTGTGTGTATTAAAGAATAAAGTATCCTCTGTCATCCTGCAGAATTGGTCTAGTGCAGAAGTCTCCACTGCTCTTTAGGGTCCTGGCATGCTAGCATTGCCATGCCAAATTTGTCCTAACAAAGCATTTATGAGTTGTGTCCTCAGGGAGAGCATTGAGTGGGCCACTAGCAGAACCACCCAATAACCAGGAATGTGCACCTCTTTGTAAAACTAGTTGGAAAAACACAAGAAATACACAAGAAAAAAGAAGATACAAATCCATGACGGCTACATAAATAGCTATGCAAAGCACCAAGTCATAACCTACTACAAGGACAGTCAATTACACATGGAAGAAAACAGCTGAGTAATGTGCTTTAACATTTCAGCATTTTATAAATATAGTCTCCCCGGCAATGAGGTCCATCCATCAGGGACACGCTGTGTGCAGTAATAACAGGGAATGTGCCCTGCTGGATTAATAGCTCTCTTGATACTCTCTGTAAGGCTGCTTATTATAATGCTAATGTACGCCCACGTCTGTTCTCTTTACAAACGGCGCTCTCACGCACAGATTCTCCTACTCAATACAAGTAATGATGTTCTGAAGCATAGGCTGCAGGGAAAATACTTTGGTCATATAGGGTTATTAGTGGGATATATCCTCTTAATTTTTGGCAAATTTCATACCAACATCAGCCGGTGATATTCTACAGTCGGGCACTGCTCACATCCAGATATGTATCAATCTCAAGTACAGTGTTTCCCAGGGTGCCTCCAGCTGTTGCAAAACTACAACTCCCAGCATGCACGGACAGCCTTTGGAGACTACCTGGTTGGGGAAACACTGCTCTAGTAGAAATGGAACAAATCTCTGGAGATGCCTGCTCTTTAGCCACTGTTGCATGGTAGATCTTCTGATCAAAGCAATAGTATGTAGTCAATTTGGGCCAATTATTCAACTACATAGTCACTATATAAATGCCCTAATACATGTTTGGGGATCACCCTTGAAACAATTTTCCGAAACGCAGCACTTCAAGTGAGAACCTTTACAGCAATTCTATATTTCATAAACATTACAACCCTCATAAAGTATGTAACATTCAGATTATGAACTATTCATATAATACTTTCTACAATCAATGGACAATTTTAAAGCGTTTCTATCATTAAAAGGGGTACTCAGAGAGTGTTTTTTTAAATCAACTGATGCCAGAAAGTTAAAGGGGTACTCCGGTGCTTAGACATCTTATCCCTTATCCAAAGGATACAGGATAAGATGCCTGACCGCTGGAGTCCCGCCGCTGGGGACCCCCGTGATCTTGCACGCGGCACCCAGTTTGTAATCAGTCCCCGGAGTGTGTTCGCTCCAGGTCTGATTACGGGCGATCACAGGGCGGGCGGCGTGTGCGGTCACGCCTCCGCCCCCGTGTGACGTCACGCTCCGCCCCTCAATGCAAGCCTACGGGAGAGGGCGTGATAGCTGTAGGCTTGCATTGAGGGGCGGAGCGTGAAGTCACACGGGGCGCAGGCGTGACATCACACGCCGCCGGCCCTGTGATCGCCCGTAGTTAGACCCGAAGCGAACATGCTCCGGGGACTGATTACAAACGGGGTGCCGCCTGCAAGATCACGGGGGTCCCCAGCGGCGGGACTCCCGCGGTCAGGCATCTTATCCCATATCCTTTGGATAAGGGATAAGATGTCTAAGCACCGGAGTACCCCTTTAAACAGATTTGTAAATTACTTCTATTAAAAAGTCTTTACCCTTCCAGTACTTTTAGCAGCTGTAAGCTACAGAGGAAATTCTTTTCTTTTTGAATTTCTTTTTTTGTCTTGTCCACAGTGCTCTCTGCTGACATCTGATGCCACTATAAGGAACTGTCCAGAGCAGGAAAAAATCCTCATTGCAAACCTATGCTGCTCTGGACAGGAGAGGTGTCAGCAGAGCACTGTGGACAAGACAAAAAATAAATTCAAAAAGAAAATACCGTATTTATCGGCGTATAACATACATTTTTTAGGGCGCTTTAAATCAATGAACTGCAGCGGCTTTTGCAGGTCCAGACACCTGCCGTCACTGCCCGATTCTCTGCCCTGCCTATCCTGGGGTCCAGAGACTGCCGGCGCCGCTACCCCATTGCCTCCCCATCCCCGGTTTTAATATCATTACCTGTTGCCGGGTTCGGTTCCGCGCTGCTTCTGGCTCCGGTGTGGCGTATCCTGCGTCATTGCTATAAAACTTTTTTTACCCAAATATTCTTGGTAAAATGAGGGTGCATGTTATAGGCCGGTGCGTGGTATACCCCCGATAAATACGGTTATTTCCTCTGTAGCATACAGCTTGCTAAAATGTACTGGAAGGGTAAAGATTTTATAATAGAAGTCATTTACAAATCTGTTTAACCTTCTGGCACCAGTTGATTTAAAAAAAAAAATTTCCACTGGAGTACCCCTTTAACATAAAAACCTTGTCACATCACAGAAGCATGTCAAAAATTTTGATCAATCAGGGTCTCAGTGCTGAGACCCCCACTAATCATTAGAACGAGCAAAGTGGCGACTGTGTGCTTCTCTCCCTGGGTCGCTGCTATCTCCATCTAGTTGCACTAGACTGGTTGTTTTATAAGTCTATGGAGCCCTTCTCGTGCAACTGGATGGAGATCACTGTGAGATGGTGAGTGAAACCGTGCACTATTGAGAAGACCACTGATGTCAGCTGCAGATAGTAGGGGGCAGCCGCAGGGAATGGAGCAGGCTCGAAAGCTCATACTTTTCGTAACACGCATTTACCATGCATGTACAGCAGAATGTGTTAAGGGGTTTCTAAATTATAAAAACTTTTGACCTATCCGCCTGGCTGAATGGAGTGACTGCTCTGGTTAACAGAATATGTATTGCCTAGTGTACATGAACGGTGCTACAGAAAATAAACATTCATAAAGACACTGGGGAAGATTTACCCTCCTTTTGTGAAAACTAATATTATAATGTGTATACAAGATACATTTTAGGGCTGCATTAGTAAATCTGCAAGGTCTACAAATTTATTTTACTTTGATTTCCTCTTATCAGGGTGACCTGACAGATCAGCTTTCCAGATTCTTCCTGAAGAAAAGGCTATAAAAAGCAGGTTACCTTCCTGACCTAGTGTTCAGTTATTGAGTAGTCATGAATGGGGATCACATTCTCTGTAGACATTGACACTTTGCTGCATCAGCACAACAGAGAGCGCAGATACTTTACATCAACACTAAGAGGATTAAAAGACTTTAAGGATCCTTTTCTGGTATTTTGGTCTTCATCTTTCAACTATCTTGGATAATACCAATTTGACCCCACAGAGTTCTAAACTATAGTGGTCTACCTGATTATAATTGTTCTCCAAATGGTCAGTGGGCCCAGACTGTATTTATTTGGTCTCTTAAAGGGTTTTTTCTGGATATAGCATCGATGTCCTGTTCTTGGGATGGGCCATTCATTTATGGCTGGTGGGGAACCACCATCTGAGACAAATTCTATCAGAAGAACTAAACAAGCTGTGGCATCCACGCCATGTTACTTCCATGTGCCCAAGTGAAAGTGGCTGAGAAAAGTTCACAAATATTTGGACATCTGTTTGCTCTGCTGACCAAAGAAGCGCCATCATACATGGATGACTTGTCCTAATGATAGGCTATTAAATGTTATGTCCAGGACACCACATCCATAGTACATTCTAAGAATCACACCTTCTTAGTTTCCAGGAAAGGGCACTTTCTTAACACATGAGGGAGATTTATCAAAACCTGTCCAGGGGAAAAGTTGCCAAGTTCCCCATTGCAACCAACCAGATCGCTGCTTTCATTTTGCAGAAGACTTTTCAAACATTGAAAGAAGCGATCTGATTGGTTGCTATGGGCAACTCAGCAACTTTTCCTCTGGACAGGTTTTGATAAATCTCCCCCATACTGTTTGAGGTGGCACACATAGTCTATATTACAGGGCTGTAGGTGCGCATTGTGCCCTAATGTGCTTCTATAAGACAATGAATTCTCTTCTTTGTGCAATAATTTAATGTGTAAATAGCCCACAATATGGAGAAAAGAAGGGACGTACAGCTCACTTGTTCCTGTGCACGAGCCCTCACAATGCCTCCATGTACAAAAGTAGAAAAAAGGGCTCAAACACTTTGAAATCCTGAATAAAATGTGTAGTTTATTCAATTAAAAACATTAAAATCAAATCCAGCAGTGAAGTACTAAAACATGGAAATGGAAAAATCCTTCTTGTATGCACCATAAATTGTAACAAATCTGTGCAATGGTTTAAAAAAATGACACCAGAAGCAAACGGGCCTGGCATTGGAATAGCCTGGCATCACTGCCCTCTGTGACATGTTGCATAGTCCATCACATTTACATGTAACCCCCAGCAAAAAATCTAAATGAGGGATGTGGCAGATAAAACAAGGTGGTACATAGACCACTAAGGTAACAGAACAGGACACGCTCTTTGTAGTCTGAAATATAAATGGGGATTTATCGTAACAAGCGTACAGGAAGAGCGGTGCAGTTGCCCATAGCAACCAGATAGCTTATTTTATTTTTAAAAAGGCCTCTGAAAAATGAAAGAAGTGATCTGATTGGTTGCTATGGGCAACTGCACCACTCTTCCTCTACACAGGTTTTGATTGATTATTAGCCTATAAGCACCTTATGGATACACATGGAGCAATTGAGGTAGTTTAACCACTTTCACAAAACATTTCCATTAGACAACACATTATGTGCTTTACTCCCCCGCTTTCAGTGACCTTTGTCTTGCTGCTTTATAGACTTCTAATGAAGCAGTGGGACGTTTATCACTGCTCGTTCTCCTGATTAGTGGGGGTCTCAGCACAGAAACCCTGACCAATTAAAACTTTTAAGGCCCCTTTCACACTATAAAATTCATCCGTTAAAAGATCCGTTATAAATGTCTGGTAGAAAAGCCTTAAAAACGAATGTTAAACGTCCGTTACAAAATCCCATTTAAGTCTATCGGATTTTTTGATTATACATTCTAACCAGTTATGGCCCGTAATGAATAATGGCCGTTAGTTGTGACAGAAGAAAAAAACAGCACATGCACTAATTTTTTTTCCGTCACAAAAAACGGGTAAATTAACGACCGTTATTTTTAACATTGAAGTCTATGGCAAACGGATGAGCCTTTATGTAGTCCCATAGGGACAGACTCGTTTCCATGATTGGAGTAGTAGTTCCCTGGCTGCGGGAGTCTGCTGGTTGGCTGGGGAGGCTAAAATAGTGTTTGTACTACAACCCCCATCATGGAACAGACTATGTTCCATAATGGGGGTTGTAGTACAGGGGCTGAGGGATTGATTGCACCCGGTCTCGCTTCTGAGACCCAAAAGTTATTAAAAAGGGGAGCGGGCGGCATGCTGCGCTCCCCTGCAATGTACGATGTATTTACTTTCATTTTTAAATTCCCCCCCCGCGAGCCCTGGATGGATGGTACTGAGGAGCCATTCAGGGCTCCCGGTGGGGTTTTCAAATAGAAGCGCTGCGGTGGGGAAATATATATAGAATCGCTGGGGGGGGTATATATATATGGCCCCCCACAGCGCATTTATATATGTGTGTCCCCCCCCCCCCCACCCCCCGCAGCAAACCAACACTAATGTAGCCTTCCCAGCCTCCCGCAGAAAGAAGTCTGTTCCATGATGGGAGTAGTAGTCAAGGCTGTGGAAGTCTGTAGTCATAGGTGTTAACACGGTCGTATATGAGGGATGTTATAACGGGTCTTAACGGATGAACATTTATTCAGAAGTCAGCACCCGTTATTTCATCCTTTATTATACATCCGTTTTTACACAGAAAACTTATGTTTAGTAACAGATGAATGCTCATAGTGTGAAAGGAGCCTAACACGTGTCTGTAAAATGTCAAATTATTATTTTTTTTTTGACTGGTCTCCTTTAAGGACAACAGTAAACCATAAACACTGCTTACTCCTGTTCCAGGGACCATGAGCACCTCTCCTGCAGGATTTCACACTTACATTTAAAAGTGCTATCACATTACTGAAGTAATAAAAGTGCACGTTTCATTAATTCACCGCAGGTCAACGCAATAACAAGTTGAAGTGCAGTGTTTGTGAACAGACATAGCCATAAAGGAAGGTACATTACAAGGTTGGAAACAACTTAAGTTCTGCGATTTGACATTAACTGATATTGGTTCAGACAAAAATTGCTGCAACTAGATTTAAATGAAACCTTAGTATCAGGAATATAAACTGACTTGGGTATACTAAGAGTTACAGTTATGAATTGCCTGACATATCTTAGGCTGCGTTCACATGGCTGTCTAGACCCGTCCCGTTCTTCTCCCATCAAAAAAAAAAATGAGAAAAAAAAACGAGAAAAAAAACCGGACAAAACGGACAATAACAGATCCTTTTGTATGCGTTTGTATCAGTTATTCAGGGATGTGGAATTCCTATCGCCCGACGCCCGGGACTAGCAGTTTTGGGCGCCGGGCAGGTGAATTTGTCCAGCCCTTAGCCCGGCTTCGGGCAAGCAGGGCCGGACCTGACAAGTGCGGTGGCGATCTGCAGTCTGTATGGAGCGGGCTGCAGACTCCTGCCCGCTCAATACTCTGCCGCCTCCGACAATAAAAAACTGTATCCTCGGAAGCAGAGCAGCGGAGATGAGAAGCTGTGTATTTGTCTCCTCTCCCCTGCTCTGCAGACGTGCGGGGGGAGATGAGGGGGCGTGGCTTCTTGCTCCCCGTGCAGACCTGCGTCCTCTGCCTTCACTCCCCCCAGCTGTAGCTTCGGAGAGCTGAGGGGAGGAGACGCGTCTGCACGGGGAGATGCATGCGGCGCTCACAGGGGAGTATGGAGCGGGCTCGGGATTCCTGCCCGCTCCATACTCTGCAGCCCCCGGCTGTTCTCAGTAGCCGGGGGCCGCCGCTAATAGCCAGCATGCGGCGATTGCCGCGGCTGGCTATTAACCCTTTAGATCGCCGCTGTCAAAGCTGACAGCGGCGTCTAAAGGGACATGTGAATGCTCCCTGGTGGGCTAGTGGGGTGGATCGCCCCCCCCCCCCCCGCAGCGCGATCGCAGGGGGGCGATCCACTATGGAGGTAGCCGGAGGACTTACCTCTGCTTCCTCCTGTCCCAGCTCTGTCATTGATAGAGCCTAGCTGGACTAGAACTCTATTCATCTGTCTGAGGAACTAGAACTAGTTCCTAGAACTCTATTCATCTGTCTGAGGAATCTAATGATTCCTCATAAGTGTAAAAAAACAAAAAAACAAAAAAAAAAAACAAGTTTTAATAAAAGTTTGAAAGACACATTAACCTAGTGGTTCCCAGCATGCCAGGACAGCCGTTGGCTGTCCTGGCATGCTGGGAGTTGTAGTTTTGCAACATCTGGAGGGCCACAGTTTGAAGACCGCTGCATTAACCCCTTCCATGTTAAAAGTTCAAATCACCCCCTTTTCCTATATAAAAACATGCAAACATAATAAAAATAAACACATTTGGTATCGCTTCGTGCGTAATTGTACAACCTATTAAAATATAACATTATGTATCCCCTACGGTAAATGTAAAAAAAATACCAAACCACAGATTTGCAATTTTTATAATTTCCCATAAAAAAAAAGTTAAAAAGCGATTAAAAAGTCAGATCAATACCAAAATGGTACCGATACAAAAAACAGATTATGGCGCAAAACATGAGCCCTCATACAGCCTGGTATGTGGAAAAAAATAAAGCTACAGGGGTTAAAAAATGGCAATTAAAAAAATTAGAAAACGTTCAGAATTAGTAAAACATGACGTAAACTATAGAAATCTGGTATTGCTGTAACCAGGCGGCCTAAAGTATAAAACTAACATGTTACCTCAACCACAAGGTAAATGGTGCAGAAAAGAAAAGCACCAAATCTGCAAAATTATCTTTTACTATTTAAATTTCACTTCCCCAAATATATATATATTTTTTGGTTCAGAGAATATGTTATTGAAAAATTAAAAGGTATCATTATAGTAGGTATTTATGGCTATTATAGGGCGAGGAGGAAAAAATAAGAGCGTAAAAGCGAATATTGGCCGGGACAAGTGGATCGTCATGAGGGACAAGTAGATTTTGCTCCATTTTAGTCCCGTGGACAAGTAGTTTTTTTATAAAATTTCCACACCCCTGGTTATTGTTCAGTTAGTAAACCAAAAAATATATATTTTTTGTTCTGAGCATGCTCAGAAGTAAAAACTGATCAAAAAACGGATTGAAAAAAACTGATGCAAACTGATGCCGTTAGAGGCACCCTTTAGTAGAATTTCTACCCAAATGTCAGGAGCAATAGCCAAAGTTTACTAACTGGTTGTTATCCTTGCACCTTCATTTTCTATGCAGTGTGACATGTATTCATTAGAAGAAATGATGTTGATAAATACAACCTATTGCTTTTATGCTTTGTTGTTGTGGTCATTCTTGCAAAAGTGGCAGCAGAAACTGCTTGCTACTCATAAACAGTATTCTCAGAGAACAATGTCCTTTTGTTACCATGTGACAGGTTTACCAGCAATTTCTGAGAAGCAGATAAGAAAAGGGACAACAACTATGGCTACTCTTCCTTTCTGTTGTCACCTTAGTAAACAACATGGGTCATGCAGGAAAACTAAAAAAATACAAATCAAGCCTAATGACAGATCTGCGGCTGATGCTCTTATTTCTGTTTCACACTTATCTGCACAGACTGGGTGGGTGCAAATGCAGTTTGTGGGTTTCTTCTTCAAGAATAATTTCCCTCACTAGCACAGCTTTGTTCCCCTGAGATTTCTGTTTCTTTGTCTCCTAGCCCTGAAAATAAGCTACTCAGGATTATCATGTGATCTGCAAAAGTGCAAAGCTAAATCACATTTCCTATTCTGTTCTATTTTAATTCAAAACTTCAAAACCACAGTTTGTAAAAAAAACAAAAAAAAAAAAACACCAGGCCCTTTGGTAAATGTATGCGTTAATGTTTTATCATTTCTAAAAACCTGTCTCTTACCTCTGTAGTCAAATGAGATTACATGGTAGCCTAAGGAGCTCAGCACCTAAGGGACAAGCACAGAATAAAGGATGAGAGTTGGTAACATGTTAGCCATCGAAATACAGAACAGAAGTGGAGTAAGAATCACACCTTTATTGGCTAACTGAGAAGATATAGAGGGACATTTATCAAAATCTGTGCAGAGTAAACGTTGCCCAGTTGATCATAGCAACCAATCAGATCGCTTCTTTCATTTTCAAAAGGGCCTGTGGAAAATGAAAGAAGCAATGTGATTGGTTGCTAGGGGCAACTAGCCAACTTTTCCTTTGCACAGGTTTTGATAAATCTCCCCCATAGAGCGCAAGACCTCTCCGGTGCTTTCATAGAGCATGTTATACAAAATATATGTTAAAAGCATCTCTCAGAAACATTTTCAACAGGCATAGTTACAACTAGGAAGTAGCTATGATCAACCCAGTGTAGGACAGTTCTTTGATCAGTCAGAGGTGACATCCCCGATTTAATTCTATTGCTATACTCACACGACTAGACTATACTGTATATATGACACTGAATGCAAATCTCCACCTTTTATGTCATTTTAGTTCCACAATTACAGATCAAAATAGGGTGAAAAAGAGGAGCACTCCTTTGTCAGTTTATTACCTCAATGATCTAGTTTCTTCACAGCGCTTGGATCGTGGTGTAACATTATTTCACCAAATATTTACAAAGTTTACACTGTCCCCACCCTATCTTCAACATAATGTTGGCTGACCACTATAACACAATACAGTCATTAGGATAACATCCATCAGTAGAGGAATGTATAGGAGAATTATATATAGGAGGATAGGGCTGGGCGGTATGACCAAATGTGTGCATCACGGTATTTTTTAAACTTCTGGCGGTTCCACGGTATACAACGGTATTTCCTAGACCCCCCCCCATATTAATTATCAGCACACATCCCCATCGGGGTAAATACTCACATATTACCCGCAAGCGCTGCCCTCCTTGTCCTGTTTGTTGCGGCCGCCGGCGCTGGCACTCTATACTGTATCCCTATGCCGGGGCTAAAAAGGTAAACAAAATAAACTTTAATGCACCTACGTCGGCCTTACGCTGGGGACGGGAACGTGGGAGAGCTGTCAGCCTATCACCGGCCGCAGCGATGTTCCGCCTCGGCTGGTGATAGGCCGAGCCCACTGTCATGTAAGAAGCCGGCTTCTTACATGACAGTGGGCTCAGCCTATCACCGGCCGAGGCGGAACATCGCTGCGGCCGGTGATAGACTGACAGCTCTCCGACGTTCCCGTACCCAGGAAACAAGTGAGGCCGGTAATGGACCAACGGGTGGAGAGTTAAAGTTTATTTTGTTTATTTTTTGCAGCCCGGGCATAGGGATACCGCACAGTATAGAGCAGTGGTCTCCAACCTGCGGACCTCCAGATGTTGCATAAATACAACTCCCAGCATGCCCGGACAGTCAACGTCTTTGCTTCTCAACAGTAAAGAGGGGGTTTTGGCTTAGCAGGTGAGAGGCCTGACGACAGGTGAAAGTAGTAAGATTTCTCCTTGAGGAGAACACCATAACGGTGTGGAGAATCATAGGTCATTAGAACTCTACTAGGAATATACAAAATGAAATGAAAAGTTTAGATCCCAAGGAATATTCGTTCCGATTAGATTCCTTCACTCCCTCATCTATCTACACTACTCTCAATGACTAGTCACACATGGGTTTTCTAAAGTCTGAGCTGATTTCCTATCCTATTATAAGGCCAGACACCCTTTGACACAGTTTAAGAAACCTGATCATGACAGTGACCTAACTTTTGGCTTGTACGCTTTAGCAGTGACTCATATGTCTTCCTGAAACAGACATCGGTTCCTGTTTCATGTAGAAGAAACGTGCAACCTGTTCTTCTCTCCCTACAGGTATTTTCATTATTAAGTATCTTCAATGCTAAAGTTGCTTTAGACCTCAGGTTAGTGAAAATGTCAAAAGTCAATTAAAAGAAAGGAAAAAAAAAAGTCCCAATACCTTATACAGCTGTACTCTGTGATCACCTCCTCTGTGGAAAGAAAATATGCATCAAAACAGAATGCAAAATATCATAACATATTATACTCCAGTTGAGTTGAGCATGCATGCGTGTTGAATCGAGAAAGAAGTGAACTGAATAGTCTTCTGGTGGTGGCCTCTTCCTTGAGAAGAAAAGCATTAAACATGTTAAAATCCACTGCCTGACCTTTTCCCAACCAGATATCCTGGAAAAGTCGTAAGACCCCATACCACTGCTATTATTATTATAAAAATAAAATTATAATAATCCCTATGTCCATATTTACTTTGCAAATTTTATCCCTTAAGTTTTACCAAATGAGAGCACTAGACATGGCCGGAAAAAAAAAAGGGCAGACTGTTCATGCAATATTATCATATACAGCGAGGATCAAAAATTTGGGCACCCCAGGTAAAAATTTGTATTAATGTGCATAAAGAAGCCAAGGAAAGGTGGAAAAATCTCCAAAAGGCATCAAATTACAGATTAGATATTCCTATAATATGTCAACAAAAGTTAGATTTTATTTCCATCATTTACACTTTCAAAATAACAGAAAACAAAAAATGGTGTCTGCAAAAGTTTGAGAATCCTGCAGAATTTAGAGCATGCACTGCCCCCTTTGCAAAGCTGAGACCTGCCAGTGTCATGGATTGTTTTCAATCATCATCTGGGAAGATCAGGTGATGTCAATCTCAAAGGTTTTAAATGCCCAGACTCATCTGACCTTGCCCCAACAATCAGCACCATGGGTTCTTCTAAGCAGTTGTCTAGAAATCTGAAACTGAAAATAGTTGACGCTCACAAAGCTGGAGAAGGCTATAAGAAGATAGCAAAACGTTTTGGGATGTCAATATCCTCTGTTCGGGATGTAATTAAGAAATGGCAGTCATCAGGAACAGTGGAAGTTAAAGCAAGATCTGGAAGACCAAGAAAAATATCAGACAGAACAGCTCGCAGGATTTAAAAAAAAACAATTCAAAACCCCCGTTTGAGTGCACAATCCCTCCACAAAGATCTGGCAGACACTGGAGTTGTGGTACACTAATCCACTATAAAGAGATACTTGTACAAATATGGTGGTCATGGAAGAGTCATCAGAAGAAAACCTCTTCTACGTCCTCACCACAAAAATCAGCGTTTGAACTTTGCAAATGAACATAGAGATAAGCCTGATGCATTTTGGAAACAAGTTCTGTGGACCGATGAGGTTAAAATTGAACTTTTTGGCCGGAATGAGCAAAGGTACGTTTGGAGAAGAAGGGAAACAGAATTTAATGAAAAGAACCTCTGTCCAACTGTTAAGCATGGGGGTGGATCAATCATGCTTTGGGGTTGTATTGCAGCCAGTGGCACAGGGAACATCTCAAGAGTAGAAGGAAAAATGGATTCCATAAAATTTCAGCAAATTTTGGATGCTAACTTGATGCCATCTGTGAAAAAGCTGAAGCTAAAGAGAGGATGGCTTCTACAAATGGATAATTATCCTAAACACACCTTGAAATCCACGGGGGATTACATCAAGAGGCGTAAACTGAAGGTTTTGCCATGGCCTTCACAATTTCCGGACCTCAACATAATTGAAAATCTATGGATAGACCTTAAAAGAGCAGTGCGTGACAGCCAGCCCAGAAACCTCAAAGAACTGGAAGACTTTTGTAAGGAAGAATGGGCAAAGATACCTCAAACAAGAATTGAAAGACTCTTGGCTGGCTACAAAAACTTGCCAAAGGGGGCAGTACGAGATATTAAAGGGGTATTCCAGGCCAAAACTTTTTTTTATATATCAACTGGCTCCGGAAAGTTAAACAGATTTGTAAATTACTTCTATCAAAAAAATCTTAATCCTTCCAATAGTTATTAGCTTCTGAAGTTTTCTGTCTAACTGCTCAATGATGATGTCACGTCCCGGGAGCTGTGCATGATGGGAAAATATCCCCATAGGAGCTGCACAGCTCCTGGGACGTGAGTCATCAGAAAGAAGTTAGACAGAAAACAGCAACTCAACTTCAGAAGCTAATAACTATTGTAAGGATTAAGATTTTTTAATATAAGCAATTTACAAATCTGTTTAACTTTCCGCAGCCAGTTGATATAAAAAAAGGTTTTGGCCTGGAATACCCCTTTAATACAAGTTTTTACCTGGGGTGCCCAAACTTTTGATCCCCACTGTACTAGGGTCAACAGCACAAATAGCTGCTGAGGACATTCCCAGATTGTGGGGACTAAGGTTGCCAAACTGACTTTTCTTCTAAAAATCTGTTATTATAATGTTCTATATAACCCTAAACAATAGGTATACATCCCATGATCAGTACATACATGTAATTGTAAGTGCAATCCCAAAACATTCAGCACATTACTTCTCCCATCTATACTGTTATAAGCAACATTCAGGAACGGGGTTTTTGTTTATGTTCCCTTTTCAGTTCAGTTAGGGTGTCAAGATGTAATCCCCTATAGTAAAAATTCATAGAAGTTCTACACATCTGAAAAACTGTAGAATGCACATTTTTCCCCATCTGGACAATTCATGCTTCATGTTGATGGTACAACCACAATCCAATCCGCATGTACTATACTGTAATTTGCTGTACATTCATAATGCAGAATCTGCACCGCAAATTTGTAGCAAATCCATCACATTTTTACCTAGATGTAGCCTCCCATTAGTGGGAAACAGCAAAAAATAAATAAATAAACAAATAAAAAGGAAAAAAATTGAAAAAATATAGTTATTAAAAAGTAGGTAAGCTTACCGGGTGCCTGCATTGCCATGTAAGTAAAGAATTACAGGATAGTTTGTAGACAATACTTCTTCATACCATGCTGGGTCTTTTCCCTGAGCATCTTTCCACAGGACAGCAGGAATGGTGTGCCTGGAATCACAAGAGTGCATTACACATCCAATACACAGTAATGTATATAAATAACATTATTGTGTGATTTCTCATTGCTTCCTGCAGAGGCCAGTGAAGTAAAGGTCAGTAAAAATAGCACCCAAAATCAATGGAGGATGGATATGTTCCAAAGGCTGGGTAATGCCAGACATCTCACTTCCCTAGAAGCAATTGTAAAATGTGAACAGTATGCGTGTAAAAATCGCTGGTATATTTTTAAGTTTAGTTTATCTGCTTGCTGTCTTATTGCATTTTATAGCCTTCATTGTTAATGCAGACAAAGGTCTCTGACAAGTCTTTATTCTGCCTGAAGCATAAATATACAATGGGTTCAGGGTAAATAAGAAATGACTACACTGTGTTATTTCTGGTTTTGGGTCTAGAGGGCTTAATGCAATAACCTTGCATGTCCAAACATATATTATCATCTCAAAACCTAGGCCATTTCATTGTTTATTAGCTCCCAGTAATCCATGTAGTTTCTAAAACAGAAATGCAGGTTTCCCAATACATGTGTTATACCGGGTAGCAAATCTATGCAATGCCGTAACTTAAAGGGATAGTCCAAAGAACAACACTGATGGGAGACCAGGGACCCCCATTCTTAAAATCAGAAAGGCTTCAGCAAATGGACCCCTATTATGGTTGGAAAAACCCTTTAAAAGGATCACTCCAGCATTTTTCTTTACCTATAGAGTGCAGAATAGGGTACTATTGTAGACTTATGTGAAAGCCCTGTGTATGCCTCATTTACACAGTTAAGTTGATGTGCCATTGATTGCTTTTCAGCCACCTCGATGTCTTTCTTTTTCGCCACCTAATATAGCCTATATTTCCCTTGAGGCCTCTGACTTTGCCGAAACACTGGGTTTGGGATCTCCTTATTGCACTTCCTCTGAATTAAAATCTGTCATCAGAATCACCCGCACTAAACCTGTTACACAGGTTTGTAGTGCGGGTGATCCTGATTAAAACGCTTCTTACCTCATTAAAAACTGTGCAGCGGTTCGCCAGATATCTTCATTTTTAGTTATATGGTATTCCCAGGCTTGGGAGGTCCGCAGCATCAGCACGGACTCGCTTATGTCATTTTGACCGGGCGGAGCGGCTGCCCAGCTCATGAATATTCATGGCTGCCTCATCGCAGTCTTCCTCCTGGTGTAGGTCACGTGGGTAGCGCCGCACATGCGCCGTACACCCGGAAGCGGCATTCTCCTGCATATCTATCTATGCAGGAGAACGCGGCTTCCGGGTGTATGGCGCATGGCGTATGCGCGGCAATATTTTTCATATCAACTGGCTCCAGAAAGTTAAACAGATTTGTAAATGACTGTCATTAAAAAATCTTAATCCTACCAGTACTTATCTGCTAAAGTTGAGTTTTTTTCTGTCTGACAACAGTGCTATCTGCTGACACCTCTGCCTGTCTCAGGAACTGTCCAGAGTACTGGTAGAATTAAGATTTTTTTAATAGAGTACTGGTAGAATTAAGATTTTTTTAATAGAAGTAATTTACAAATCTGTTTAACTTTCTGGAGCCAGTTGATATGAAAAAAAAAAATTGTTTTTCACTGGAATACCCCTTTAACTAGAGTGTTGACTAACCTACCATATTACTTACTCCTGGTCCCTTAGACAAAGCAGAAATATTTTCAGCAGCACTCTAGGGACAAAAAAAATTTGACTTTGTGGCAAGGGGGGGGGGGTCTGAGAATTCCCAACTGACTTGCACTGTTATACTGATAGAATATTGCTGATAGTGCCACTTTAAAAAGCGATTTTCTACCTTATCTGAATTGCTCTGTCAGTGAAAAGTTCTGATAAATGAAGGAATAGCTGCAGGGGAGTAGCTACTGCATCCCATCAGCATAAGACAGGCTGTAATAACTGATCATACGCGGGGTATATCCTCTCACAAGTAAATATTCCTCCTCAATAAGCAATAATCAAGTTAATTCCATACAACTTTAACCCTTCATACGATCAAATCATTATATCAGAAATAAAAAGGCCCCTCTTACCAGACACCAATAGATACATCCTCCTCTGGCTGCAGGTATAAATTACATGTGTGGTTTAAACCTTGATCCTGAGGCCTCTTCAGATCGATAAAATAAGGAAACCTCACTAAAAGACAAGGGAAGCACAACATAAGGTTACAGTGCATACATAGAGATGAAAGAGTTCTAGGTAGTATATAACCAGCTGTGTCCAGCTCTAGGCCTCAAGGAGATGGAACGAAGAAAAAGTCTTATCAAAAAGGCTAGGTTCACATCTGTCCAGCAAACCAGCGCCAGCACAAGCTAGACCTTTTGCATCTGACATCCAATTGGTGCATGGTGCTGGAACTATGGACCATCTGGCATATTTGTCACCTGCATGCGGTGGTTTTAGGATTTGGCACTTATAGGCCTGGGGGTATACATGTAGGATGAATTGGAACAAGGCCGTATGAAAAAATAAAAAATAAAGTCTGTCATAGTAGTTGAAAATTAAGATGGCAAAACTACAACTCCCAATATGCCCCAACAGCCTCGAGCCCTCAGGACATGATGGGTATTGTAGTTATGGGTTGGGAACACTGTCACAGGAGGAGGGATATGTTCTCATGAAGTGGTGTGATGATCAGTTCCAGAACCATGCATAAAATAATACTCCTAAAGAAGGAGGTAATAGAACGGTGGTCTCCAACCTGCGGACCTCCAGATGTTGCAAAACTACAACTCCCAGCATGCCCGGACAGCCAACGGCTGTCCGGGCATGCTGGGAGTTGTAGTTTTGCAACATCTGGAGGTCCGCAGGTTGAAGACCACTGTTAAAGAATATTATCTAAAAAATAATTTGCTTGGCAAGGCACAACTAGGTCATTCCTAACTAGAGATGAGCGAACTTACAGTAAATTCGATTCGTCACGAACTTCTCGGCTCGGCAGTTGATGACTTATCCTGCATAAATTAGTTCAGCTTTCAGGTGCCTGGGGGGCTGGAAAAGGTGGATACAGTCCTAGGAAAGAGTCTCCTAGGACTGTATCCACCTTTTCCAGCCCACCGGAGCACCTGAAAGCTGAACTAATTTATGCAGGAAAAGCCATCAACTGCCGAGCCGAGAAGTTCGTGACGAATCAAATTTACTGTAAATTCGCTCATCTCTATTCCTAACCATCGGGTATTTGAGAACTGCTCTTTACCTTTCTGCACACACCCAAAGCAAAGTGCGTGCATGTTCGCATAACTGGAATTAGCTTGCAGTCATGGTGCTGCCCTAGGGACTCAGGTTGAACACATATCCTGTTAGAGCGATTCCACATGTGTCAGAATATTTTCACAGATCAATCACAAATACAATACAACGGGGGGAATTGATTAATGGTTTTCCACTTTTTTGTGGTAAAAAGTCGCCCAATGCTTTGTCCAATGGGTCAAAAGTCACAACTTGCTACAGCTCTCTACCTGCAACTGCACTCTGAAGACGTGACAACGGGGCTTCTGTGTCACTCACTGTTGGGACATACAGCCTCTTTTCATGCAGAGCACAATTAAAGGGGTATTCCAGGCCAAAACTTTTTTTTATATATCATCATCTGGCTCCGGAAAGTTAAACAGATTTGTAAATTACTTGTATTAAAAAAATCTTAATCCTTCCAATAGTTATTAGCTTCTGAAGTTGAGTCGTTGTTTTCTGTCTAACTGCTCTCTGATGACTCACGTCTGACATCATCATTGAGCAGTTAGACAGAAAACTTCAGAATATAATAACTATTGGAAGGAATAAGATTTTTTAATAGAAGTAATTTACAAATCTGTTTAACTTTCCGGAGCCAGTTGATATATATATAAAAAAAGTTTTTGCCTGGAATAGCCCTTTAAAGGCAGAGAGCTGGGACTAGTGGTGGCTTGGTCTTTGCCCCCCAATGACTACTTAGCATCATTAGCATACTCTGCTCACCGGACTAAAAAAGTATTTTTTGGGGCATTTACACTGTACATTCCTGAACACATGGTAGGAAACCTTATTTAAAAGTCTATCATACCTTGCCCTTGCTTTTATGCCCTCAAATGTGCTCACAGGTTTCTTTCAAAGACTCATGCACTGAACGTGTTCACAAAACACATACGGTGAACAATTTGCCAATGAACCGTAGTTTAGCTTGACTAACGTTCCCCTTTTTTAAATAGTCTGTTTTGGTACCAACCTTGTACCTGAATCTCATAGCCCAAAACCCCAAATAACCAATACCCACCCACCAGAACCCCAAATCAGCAACTTCTCTTTCCTCAAAATAACTACTGACATATTAAAGAGTCATAGACATCCCATATGCTCAGTGTAATATAAGAATACTATTTTACCCCCATTTCATAACCTGTTACTTTACAGGTGGGGAGGAACGTATCTACACATAATGACATACTGTATGTGTTACCAATGTATGGTGGGTGGAATGGGACACTGTTTGTGGTTGGTTTTGGTGTTAAATGGGTAGAATGTAATAATTCGACACTAAACATAAAAAACAAAGAACAAAAAAAAAAAAAAAAAAAAAACTACGTACATATAACACCCTTTGTGTTCATTATAGTGAGCCCTATACTTTTCCCCTATGAAACATTAAAACATTTTTTATACAATACACATAACCCTCTAACATAACCCATCCTTAAAGTTGCTATTACACTGACAAAATAATGTAAAAAAAACTGTTCTCCCACCCAACCACAGCCTCGGAGATCGGATCTCGCACAGCAGATATTGTCCTTATTCTAACATGTGTGAGCAAAAAGGTTCACCAATCTATATTCTTAAAGGTGTACTCCACTGCTCAGCGTTTGGAACAAACTGTTCCGAACGCCGGAGCCTGGAGCTCATGATGTCATAGCTCCGCCCCATGACATCCCAACCCGCCCCTCAAAGAAAGTCTATGGGAGGGAGTGAGACGGCTGTCACGCCCCCACCCATAGACTTGCATTGAGGGGGCGGGGTGTGATATCATAAGGTGGCGGGGCTATGATGTCACGAGCTCCCGCCACCGGCTCCAGCGTTTGGAACAGTTTGTTCCAAACGCTGAGCAGCGGAGCACACCTTTAAACGAAAAACAACTTACCTAGATTAAGAAAGACCAGCTGAGCTTGTATTGCAGGACATATCTTGACAAGGAATGGAATGGCTATATAGAGACCAACTAGTGCAAATATAAACATTCGTAACCGGGACCACAAGCCATAACGCCTGGAGAGAAGAGGGAAAAAAACATATTACTTATCTGAACACAACTCGTCCCAGATCTCCCAAGGACGGACACAAAAGAAGGTAAACAGGTTAGGGTTACAAGATGGCTGAGGAGTGCCAACAACATTTCCTGCCACCAATTCAGAAGGTCCTTTGTGGAAATAGCGCCAATTTTGAATTGCACAGAGACATACCCACATAAGAACAACAGAAGTTACTGGGGAAGATTGTCAAATACACCAAAATTCTAACATAATTTGTGCTAAAAACTGTCTTACATGACTTCTTTCCCATTTATTATGAGTTTTAAACATTTTTGCCATAGCCACACTTTTTTTTTTTTTAAATGCAGAGGTACATGGGCCTGGCTAAACTTAGCCCCTTAACGACCATGCTCGCGTCATACACGGCAGGTTCCAGCTGCTAACAGTCGCCGGGGACCCGCCCATAATGGCCAACATCCGCGATCGTGCGGATGTCCGCCATTAACCCCTCAGATGCCGTGATCAATACAGATCGCGGCATTGCGGTACTTTGATTGGATGATCGGATTCGCCGCAGCGCTGCCGCGGCGATCCGATCATCCAGCATGACCGCCGGAGGTCCCCTTACCTAGCTCCGGCTGTCTCCCGGGGTCTTCTGCTCTGGTCTGAGATATAGCAGACCAGAGCAGAAGATGACCGATAGCACTGAACAGTATTAGCAAACAAACGATTGCTATAGATAGTCTCCTATGGGGAAATAAAAAGTGTAAAAAAAAAAAAAGTTGAAAAATGTAAAAATAAAAAAGTGAAAAAAAGTGAAAAATCCCCTCCCCCAATGAAAATTGTCAGTTTTTCCCATTTTACCCCAAAAAAGCGTAATTTTTTTTTTAATAAACATATTTGGTATCGCTGCATGCGTAAATGTCCGAACTATCAAAATATAATGTTAATGATCCCGTACGGTGAATGGCGTAAACTTAAAAAATAAAAAAAACTCCAAAAATGCAGTTTTGTCACATTTTATAAAAAAAAAAAAAAATGATCTAAAAGTTTTATATATGCAAATGTGGTATCTAAAAAGACTACAGATGATGGCGCAAAAAATGAGCCCTCATACCGCCCTATATACGGAAAAATTAAAAAGTTATAGGTGGTCAAAATAGGGCGATTTTAGATTACTGATTTTGTACAAAAAGTTTTAGATTTTTTTTAAGCGGTACAAAAATATAAAAGTATCTAGCCATGGGTATCATTTTAATCATATTGACCCACAGAATAAAGAACACATGTCATTTTTATCGTAAAGTGTATAGTGTGAAAACAAAACCCTCCAAAATGTGCAAAATTTTGGTTTTCATTTAAATTTCCTCCCTAAAAAAATTTTTTTGGGTGGGGTTCACCGTACATTTTATGGTAAAATGAGAGGTTTCATTACAAAGTACAATTGGTCACGCAAAAAACAAGCCCTTATATGGGTCTGTACATGGAAATATAAAGGAGTTATGGATTTTAGAAGGCGAGGAGGTAAAAACGAAAACGCAAAAATAAAATTGTCCTGGTCCTTAAGGTGAAAATGGGCTTGGTCATTAAGGGGTTAAAGGGGTACTCAGGTGGAAAAGTTTTTTTTTTTTTTTTTTAAATCAACTGGTGCCAGAAAGTTAAGATTTTTAAATTACTTCTATAAAAAAAAAAATCTTAATCCTTCCAGTACTTATTAGCTGCTGACTACTACAGAGGAAATTCTTTTCTTTTTGGAACACAGTGCTCTCTGCTGACATCTCTGTCCATTTTAGGAACTGTCCAGAGTAGGAGAAAATCCCCATAGTAAACATATGCTGCTCTGGACAGTTCCCAAAATGGACAGAGATGTCAGCAGAGAGCTCTGCGTTCCAAAAAGAAAACCATTTCCTCTGTAGTATTCAGCAGCTAATAAGTACTGGAAGGATTAAGATTTTTTTTTAAATAGAAGTAATTTACAAATCTGTTTATCTGCACCAGTTGATTTAAAAAATAAATAAAAAAGTTTTCCATCAGAGTACCCCTTTAAGCAAACTAATATTTGGTCTAAAAACAGTAGACAGTCTAAGGAGCCGTATTACACAGGCTGTGAAGCTCAGTAAACAAGTGTTGATCTTGCAGATCAGTCCTTGTCTATGGAGCCTTCTACAAGGCTTGACTATCATGCGTGGAGGGCAGCATAAACAATCGCTGGATCATTTGTTTGGCCTTTTGCCAAAATCAGCTTTATATATCTTTTTTACAGAGGAGACGTGTGGCCAACAGCAGATACATTTTTTAGCATGTAAGAGCTAAACAGCACCACTCCTGTCTGTAGGTTGTGTACGTATTACTATTGCTCGGACAAGCACAGGGCCCATTAATTTCCATGGGCCCGCGATCAGACATCTTATTCCTTATCCTTTGACTAAGGGATAAGATGTCCAGGGGCGGAGTCCTCTAATATTTTAACATTTAAAAGGGTACTCCGGTGAAAACCTTTTTTCTTTTAAATCAACTGGTGGCAGAAAGTTAAACATATTTGTAAATGACTTGTATTAAAAAACCTTAATCCTTCCAGTACTTATTAGCTGCTGAATGCTACATAGGAAATTCCTTTCTTTTTGGAACACTGATGACATCACGAGCACAGGGCTCTCTGCTGACATCTCTGTCCATTTTATCAACCATGCATAGCAGATGTATGCTAAGGGGAGCATGGTGGCTCAGTGGTTAGCACTGCTGCCTTGCAGTGCTGGGGACTTGGGTTCAAATCCCACTGAGGACAACAATAAATAAAGCATTATTATTATTATTATTATTATAATAACGTCAGCAGAGAGAACTTTGCTCATGATGTCATCAGAGAGCATTCCAAAAAGAAAAGAATTTCCTCTGCAGCATTCAGCAGCTAATAAGTACAGGAAGGATTAAGATTTTTTAATAGAAGTAATTTACAAATATGTTTAACTTTCTGCCACCAGTTGATTTAAAAGAAAAAAGGTTTTCACCGGAGTTGCCTGGTATAAGTGGTGACAAGGTTATTTTTGTGCTCTCTGCTGTTATTCAGCAAATGAGAGTTCCCTCCATGGCGCACAGCTAGTTCCCATTTTCTCGATTTTTGGGGGCAGGACTAGAACGGAGCTGTTTTAGTAGTACACAAAGTTACTTCCTGCATTTCCGCTCTAACCAATCACCAAGGTCATATTAAGCCCTGCAGATACTAAGATGAGAGGGAAGCCTTGATTTACCTTAAATGGACGACATAAATACTCTGGACACCTACAGATGCAGGTACACAGTCTCTCTCCTGCACAGAGCACATGATCAGCATAGTCCTAACCTCCTGTCTTGCTGAAGCTGCTACTAGACACAAATTTCCCATAACCGGCAGAAAACAGCAGATTGAAGGAAAGAGAGAAAGTAGTGGCCAATACTTTAGAGCTATTTTAATGGCATAAGGAGTCGTTTTTGGTAATTGCGTAGGCTTATTAGGAGGGATGTTGTATGAAATGACTGACTATTTAACAGACTGCTCTTAGCAATAATAGCCGAGACCATGGAAAGACCAGTCACTTATCTATACAATGCTGGAAGTAATGGCTGTCAGGCATCTGAGCACATGAAGTGGAGAAATACATTTTGACAGAAATGACTCCATCACTACAAATTCACTTCTACCAGGGCTTCAAAAAAAATAAAAATAAATTCCCTTCCTATGGAGCATTTCACCACTCATTACATAGCTCCTGGAGGATTTTCCACATATGCATCCAATATGACAGTGCACAAAGTGGGCTGCGGGCTATAGCAGCTATTAATAATGTTGTCCTAAATGCTTCTAGCAATGAATAAGTAACTGCGATACATGTACAAGACACAACCGCCCCCAATCCTGGTCTTTGTTGTTAATGTAAAAGCAATTGTGGCATTTAATCTTTTGCTGAAAAAAAATAGGTCAAATCATTAAGAGAAAAGAAAAATCCTGTTACAGACGTTCAAACCAAGTCTCTCCAAACCAACATCTAAATACAAGAAACCTAATGAGGAGATAATGGAGAAGAGAAAAAGGCAAATAATACATGAGCGCATACAGTAACTAGATAAAAGTCAGACACACACAATGTTTCCAGGTTACCATGTCACATGCCATGGGGCCTCCTGGCTGCAAATACCTAGGGGAATAGAGGATTTGGGGATTTGGACTTCAACATACACAAGCCTTTGTTCTCACAGGAAAGAAAGTGCTTGATCGGTGGAGTAAAGAGTGCACATTTCGGATATGTTCACACAGGCATTGTCCACATTGAAAATTTCCGTGTGGACATTGCCCCAGAGGAGCGCCAGCAGACCATGCCATGGCTAGTACCACTCGGAAATGTGCTATACCGACTCCGCAGAAACAATAGACAGGACTATTTCTACCTGCGGGCTCCGGAATCCGGATGGAAATTCCCTTGTGTGTACCCTTATGATTCTGAGCAAGTAGAGGTGAATGAAACCAGGGTATAGCAGTCCAAAACGGAACCAGACGTTTAGTTTGCAAAAAAGTAGTCCCCCCTTTAATGTGCGTCAAGCAGTCAGGTATGTGCCCATAACAACTTTGGCTCATTAAAAGCAAAACTACTTTTTGTAGAGTAAGTAAATTGATGGCCAAGCTATGACATACAGTTTCGGACTGGAATACTGTAGTTTAAAGGGGTATTCCAGGAAGAAAAATGTTTTATATATCAACTGGCTCCAGAAAGAGAAACAGATTTGTAAATTAACAAAGTAAAAAAAAGTTTTCCAGTCCTCAGTACATTCACTCTCAAATAGAGTTATATGGTATCTGTCTGAAATATCAATAAACTTCCATTTAAAATATTACATCCATTTTCTTTTCTTGTTGATACCAGACAGATACCATATAACTATTTGAGAGTGAATGTACTGAGGACTGGAAAACTTTATTTTTTTCTTTTTTTCTTTGTTGATTGTATCCCCGATTCCTCTTCTGGGTGAGAGGTATCCAGTTAACCTCGTTCATTTTTTCACGGTTGTCTGAGCTACGCATTCTACTGCATTTTTTCTTAGATTTGTAAATTACTTCTATTAAAAAAAATCTTAATCCTTCCAATAATTATCAGCTGCTGAAGTTGAGTTGTTCTTATCTGTCTGGAAACAGTGCTCTCTGCTGACATCTCTGCTTGTCTCAGGAACTGCACAGAGTAGAAGAGGTTTGCTATGGGAATTTGCTTCTACTCTGGACAGTTCCCGAGACACGTGTCATCAGAGAGCACTTAGACAGAAAAGAACAACTCAAATTCAGAAGCTCATAAGTACTGAAAGGATTAAGATTTTTTAATAGAAGTAATTTACAAATCTGTTTAACTTTCTGGAGCCAGTTGATTTATATTTTATATATAAAGTTTTTTCCTGGATAACCACTTTAATGTAGTGAAGTTTCGCTCACCTCTAGTTGGGAAAACTTGCCATATTCCCATTAGGCTGATTACGTGTGTCCCAGCATTTGTTGTCAACAGTGACTGAAAATATTACAAAATAGTATATCGATAGCAAATATATCAGTCACAATGGCTGACTACTTGGTTTCCAGCCACTCTCTCTCCTTAAAGGGGTACTCCGCTGCTCAGCGTTTGGAACAAACTGTTCCAAAAGCTGGAGCCGGGAGCTTGTGATATCATAGCCCCGCCCCTCATGACATCACACCCCCTCAATGCAAGTCTATGGGAGGGGGCGTGATGCTGTCACTCCCCCTCCCATAGACTTGCATTGAGGGGGCGGGGTTATAACGTCACAAGCTGCTGGCTCCAGCGTTTGGAACAGTTTGCTCCAAACACTGGAGCAGCGGAGTGCCCCTTTAAGCAGCTAACCTCAATGTTTTGTTAAACTCAGGATTACTATCCAAGTTGTACAAACATAAGGCTCAGAAGTAAAGAGCTCAACTTCTTCGGATATTAACAATGGAGGAGATTTATCAAACCTTGCAAAGAACAAGAGGAGAAGCTGCCTATAGCAACCAATCAAAATGTTAAACCTGAAAGCTGAATTCTAACTGGTTTTTACTGGTACCTCTTTTTTTACCACAAACTTAGTTAACTCTTTCTCAACATCTCGGGGGGGGGGGGGGGGGGGGTTGGGGGTTACAGAGACCATCTTCTAGGATGGGCTATTGCAGACTTTTTTTTACATATACACTTTTTTTTTACATATAGTGACCCCCCCGGCCTACGATGGCCCCGACATACGATCATTTCAGCATACGATGACCTCTCAGAGGCCATTGCATGTTGAAGGCAGCATCAACATACGATGCTTTTGTATGTCGGGGCCATCGCATTAACGGCTATCCGGCAGCGCAGACTGCTTCAGCTGCCACCAGATAGCCGTTTACGGTGCCCCGTGTGGTCCGCTGACGATCACTTACCTGTCCTCGGGGCTCCGGCGGGTCCTCTTCGGGATCCCCTGCATCGTCGGCGTTCTCCATAGTCGTCATCACGTCGCTGCGCACGCTGTCCCGTCATCCAATAGGAGCGGCGTGCGTAGCGACGTGATGGTGGCGACGGAGAGCGAGGATGCCGGGGAAGCAGAGGCCTTGCCGGAGCGTCGGGGACACTTCGGGGACGCGGCAACAGTGATGGAAGGAGACATCCAGGGCAGCGGTGACAGTCCGGAGTGGTGGGGACAGGTGAGTACAACTTCCTATACCAGTGGTCTTCAATCTGCGGACCTCCAGATGTTGCAAAACTAAAACGATGGTTTCAACAAACGATGGTCCATTTGGAACTGATTACCATCGTATGTTGAGGGACCACTGTGCATATTATATTATATTATATATATATATATATATATATATATATATATATATATATATATATATACACACACATACACACACACACACACACACACACACATACAGTATACCAGTGAGTAGTAGTTGGATGGGAGATGTTTGGCATCAGATATCTCAGGAAAGTCTGGTGATCTCACTGTCCATGTAAAGACCCCATCACCACTGAATCTTTCCGGGGCAGAGATGCAGAGATCCCCATCCACCTACTTCTCTTCAGTTAATGCAGTACGAACCAAGGTTTGCGCACAAAGCATATAGAAAGGAAAAAAAGAAATGCCACACAAAGCGTATGGCTTCCATTACAGACTGGTGCTCTCTACATGCACTGTACACCCCTTATAATATTTTTCTTTGCAGAATTACAAACACTTCCACACTAATCCGGCACTGATACAGAAAAGGACATTATTGACATAGGACATTGTAGCAGCAATATTTTCAGTAGATACTATATTGGCCAAGCTCATGTTTCTCACTGTAAATGTAACACGAATGGCTAAAAGAGATTATGTGACTGACAGCCAGGATGAAAATGTCAGCATGGTTATAGAGTAATACAGAAACATGTTCATGTCCAGGAAAAGCAGTCAGAGAGACCACTACACATATCCTTTAGAGCAGGGGTCTCAAACTGGCGGCCCTCCAGATGTTGCAAAACTTCAACTCCCAGCATGCCTGACATGCCCAGATAGCCATTTGCTGCAGCTAATGGCAGTCAGGAATGATGGGAGTTGAAGTTTTGCAACATCTGGGGGGAAACCAGTTTCAGACCCCTGCTTTAAAGACCCCATCATGACCAGTCATCTCCCCTCACAGCTAGCCTTCAGGTGAATGTACCAGGATCCCTTCCAATAGTCACTGACACTTAGTAGTAACATGTCCACTTGGCAAAGGTAACATTCCTGTATATTGTAAACACTGTGACTGCAGTGATCATTACCCCAAGGAGAAGAAATAAGGTCACTGCAGTGATACAATGTTCCAGCAGAGTAAACACACAATTTACAGTGTTTGCCATCAAAACATGTTCAGTATTACTGTATACTTCGTATACAGTTAAGAGCTTTTGAGACTTCCGGTTCCAGCGCGGGTCATGGCAGCAGCGCAGTAAGGAGGCTCCGGCTCCCCCCAGCTCTCCCTGGCTATTTTACCTGCCTGTGACAGCTGAATCCAGCTCCACTACAGTCCCCACCATGGACCACTAAGCGCTGCAGAATCTGTAGGCGCTATATAAATAAATTATTATTATTAAATAGATTATTATTACAGCTGTGCGGTCCGCAGTCTCCAGCAACGCCGCTGCAGCTCACAGCATTGCAGCGCAGTACTGCTAAAATGGCAGCCGCACTTCCCGGCTCAGCTAATCCTGCGGCCCCCACTGGTAATGAGACCGCACCTCCCTCTTCTCTGAGCGCTGATACGGGTGCTGAGCTCATGGGTGCCGCTCCTAGCCCTCTCTTGGCCCCAGCACTCTCACTAAAAAAGGTGCAGATGACCCTCCCCAGCTCTCAGGACAATGCACCTCCTGTTAGTGCCAGTCAGTGCCACCAGACAGAATACACACTGCTGGCAGCAGAGATGGCACAAAGAATCTCCCCCAGTGTACAGCGCATTGTGGAGGAAGCCCTCAGATCTGCGCTCCAGAAGTTGCTGATCACTCCTGCCGCATTGGTGAGGCAGAACACCATATTTCATCACTCAAAGATGGCGAGATGGCGAGCGGCGCTTACAGACTGCTGAATATGAGCTTTCCCGGATGAGTGAGAAACTAGAAGACCTAAAAAATAGGTCAAGGAGAAATAAATTTGCACATAGTGGGCGTTAAGGAGTTGGTGACTTCAGTTGGCCTGCAAAGTTTCTGCGAGCACGAAGTTCCCAAAGCCCTGGGCTGATCTTACCCCTGCAGGGTTGAGCAAGCACACAGTATTGGATCAGCAGTTGCCTCTGCCCCCCAGCACTGGCGAACCAGCCACGCCAGGTCATCCTTTGTCTCCTGGACTTTAACGACAAGATTGCTATATTGAAGGCATACAGATGCAAGTCCCAGCCGCTTGTAGTCCATGTTATGCGACTGTTAATATTCGAAGAGGCGGCGAAACACTACAGAGCCTTCAGTTCTATCTGCACCTCCCTCTATAAATCCAATTGTCGATTCCTACTCCAGTATCTGGCACTCCTCAGGGTGTTCCATGCTGACAGGGCCATCTCGGTCTACAAGAATCCGGAAGCGGCTGCTGCAGCCCTGGACCATGCTCTGGTGTCTTCTTCTCCAATGCGCTCAAGGCAAACGACGATGGTTCCCACTCACCGACACCTCTGGACCGTCACAAGAGACCACGCTCACCACGGAACCAGCGCAATAGCAACAGGTGCTACTCACCGGGCTGAACTTTCGTCTTTCCTGTGAACTCCGTGTCAAGATTCCGGGACTGCATCACATTCTGCTGCTGACCCTCGGGTTTTTATGTTCTTGGTTCGTCTGTATGCCCCCTTCTTTTTTCTTGGCCAGTCTGCCCCCTTCTCTTTTTATTTATCTCCGTTTTGGGGATAGGGACCAGTGCCTTTCTACCCTACTGGCCTGGGGGGAGTGCAGATGTGACTATGTTCCTGATGAAGGATTTTTTCCCCCCTATCACCCGAAAAAAGGGAGTCCCATACCCAGGTTGGTCAGGCCCTGTGGTTTATGAGGGTGTGTCCTAGGTCTCCAAGAAGCTTGATTTTTGTTTTTTTCTATCCCTTTAATTATTTTTGCTGCCTGTATGTGGCATTGTTATTTTGCTATGTGCCTATGTTTTCTCATTGCATGCCATTTTTGTATCCTGTACATACTGCACTGTGCCTTGCACGATGCACTGCTGCTGCTCCGGTGTTACTATTTATTTAGCCGACAGGTTCCACTTTATACCCCCATTATGGCTAACTTTATAAGGTGGAATGTGAAAGGTCTCATAAATGCAGGCTCCTGTTTCCCTACTAGAAAAAGTCTCGACCTGATATAGTCTTACTGCAAGAAACCCATTTACCCGGAGAGGATTTATTTTGGATGTAGCAGCAGTGGGTCGGGCATGTTTATGGTTCACCAGCTGTAGAGGGCAAGGCAGGGGTTAGGACTTTAATACATAAATCTTTCCCATTTACATTACTCTCTCATGTAGCAGACTCAGAGGGGAGGGTCTCTCACCTTCAGTTGGAACACAACAGGGAGGTTTTTAGCATTTATAACATCTATGCATCTAATGGGGAAAACTGCCCATTTTTGGCAATCTAGCCAACCAGTCGTGGTCCCGTATTGATCCTTTTCTTGTTAGCGCGTGATAAGGCGCTCTGGTTCAGGCTGTGAGCATTGAAGATTTGGTTATATCGGATCATTCCCCAGTTACCCTCTCCCTCCAAGGGGCTCTGATATCTTATTTCGCTTCCCATCCCTCCTGATCAAGGATGAGTCGTTCATTGACCAATTACGGGGGGTGGTGGTTGGAATTTGATAGTGCAAACACAGTGCATCGCTCAGAACCACTTCTCTACTGGGAAACGGGCAAAGTGGTTGTACGGGGTAAACTGAGATCCTACCTGACCTCCCTTAAACGTGTCTCATTCCAATTTTCTTAATGCTAGTGCTCGCTTGCATCAGACATACACCTATGGATGGGTAGATCTCAGACCAGAGCAGAAGAAGCTGGGAAGACTGCAGAGGTAGGTGAGGGGACCTTCGTCCGACACTGATCTGATCCCTGCGGCGATTAGATCAGAATAAAATGTAGCCGCGCTGCCGCAGTGATCTGAATTGATCATTGTCAAGTGACCACCAGCAGCCAATTTGCGGTCACATTCTGTACTCTGAAGGGTCACTGCTATGTCACACCTCATTTATCACAAGGGAAGCAAGCAAAATATGCAAAATACATGGGGATCTTTTTATGCAACAGTGTAGTATAGAGTGCTACATGTAAAATACATTTTTCTATAGTTGAATACATAACATGTGGCTTCTGTGTAGATGCCAGTAATAAGCTACTTCTCATTGGGACACACTCCATAAAGGCTTTATAAAGTATAGTAAGCAAAATTGTAGGAGATGCATCTCCAGCGCTTTTTAGCGAATGTAATGAACAATGATCCGATAAGGAAACAAAAGCATTAAAACACACAAAAGGAATACCAGGTCTTACCATCTGCTGACAGCTGTGTTCAGGCAAAAAAGATAAGTCAGCAATATTGTAGCAAGGCTGTAATTTACTATAATAATATTCAAATCCAAAAATAACCGCTGTCTGACAAATGCTGAACGATATGGAATACAGTGAGAATGAATCTCAAGTAAAACCTGAGCATAAATTAAAGATTAATGTAACAGATTTCTATGCTGCCAACCTATATTATATACAGCATGCAGCCTTAGGCATTGTTCATCCGGTAGAATTTCCGTGTGGAATTCTGCTGGAAAATTCAGCTCAGAATGTCTATAAATGTATGCAATTCTGCACATTAAATTGAATGGGGATTCCACAGTCCCATTTACACGGCAGAATTTCCGCAGTGAAAATTCTGCCACGGAAATTCTGCTTTCTGGGCAAAATCCCATTGAACTCAGAATTCTTGACAGAATTCTGTGTTTCGAGAACACCGAAAATTCCACTTAAAATTCAGCAGCAGGCTTTGCAGAACAGAATTTAAGCGGAACAATAGAATTTTTGCCATGTAAACATAGCCTTTAAAGGGGTTATCCCAAAAAACTGAAAGGTGTGGTGCTGTATTTGGAAGAAGTTAGTTTAGTTTTCCTGGATTACCCTCTTTTGGCTAGGTTTCAACATAGGTTTTTTTTCTAGTGTTTTCTTTGTCAGAAGTGGATCCATTAGCAAGGAGAGGTATAAGTCCTTCCTTTATATTGTTCATTCCTTTAGAATCGAATTCTGGCTTTGGTTCAAAAACTGCAGTAGCAGTTTTACAAAATAAGGGTATGTCCACACTGAGGAATTTCCCCAAGCAGAATTCTGACGAGGAAGTCTGTTCCGCTTAAAGAGAAAGAACATGTTCTTTCTTTCAGGTGGAATCAGCGTCGTTCTCCCATAGAGATCAATGTTATTTTTTTTTTTTTTGAGTCAGAAGCATTTCTGCGCGGAATCCGCATGAAAAAAATAAATAAATAAATGTTATGAATAGAAATACTTGATACTCTTCCTCCGCATAAAACCTACATTTCCGCGCGGAATTCCACGTGATTTCCGCGCGAAATCTCTGAGAGTTCTTGAGGAACAGTAACAATATTTTGAGGCAGAAAATTTCTGCTTTATTTCCGCCCCAATTCCTCAGTGTGAACATACCCTAAGGGTATGTTCACACTACAGAGTGTGAACGGAATCTACGCTCGCTGAATTCAGCAAGTGGAGATTGACTGGCAGCCGCCGGCGGCGGAAGGACCGCGCGGCACTGCGCCGTCACCATTGACGGCTATGCAGTGCTCGCGGACTTCCGCGCAAAGAATGAACATGTTCTTTCTTTGCGCGGAATAATTTCAGCTGCGGAATTGTCCGCCGCTGAAATTCCGCAGTGTGAACTGGTCTCGCGGAGACCCATTCACACTAATGTTCAGTTCACACTGCGGAATTCCGCGGGGAACTCCGTAGTGTGAACATACCCTAAGGCAGAAAAACCTGTGTGCCCAAACACCTTATATTAAAGCTTGCTGAACCTGCCACCTTTGGCAGGTTAAGCTGACAAAAGGTGTACGGTAGCCACCCGGCTATTCACCAATAGATAGTGTGTAGGCTTTTTTCTGCACAACCCCATTGTTCTAGGAGGGAAAACCTGGCACCAGAGTTGTCTGGCTGCGGCTTATCCCTCCTTTCCTCACAGAGGAAACATGAATACTTGACCAGGGAAGGTTGGGAGGTTCAATAGTGGTATATACACTAGACATGCATCCACCAAACCATCTGAATTCTGCAAGGCTGGCCAACCATCTGATGTGTATTGGGGCCATTTGACTTTTCCTTGACAGATTAAATCAGCATGAGAAGGATGATGAACTGGGCATGCAGAATTTTACTTCTCAGATCCTTTGTCTTTTGAGGAGGTAAGCCGATACCAAAGGAGTGTCAGAAGCTTACATCCCTTCCCAATCACTTACGTTTCCCATACAGCTTATCCTAAAGTTGGACAAACCCACCCCGAGAGGAGAGTTTGGCAGAATATCTGCCACCAAGGTTTATGGTGGCCTCTCGACTGAACAGATTATCTCAGACTTGGCCAAAGGTTGGGGAGATTTATCAAAACCTGTCCAGAGGAAAATTTGCTGAGTCACCCAATAGCAACCAATCAGATCACTTCTTTCATTTTTAAAAAGGCCTCTGAAAAATGAAAGAAGCGATCTGATTGGTTGCTATGGGCAACTCAGCAACTTTTCCTCTGGACAGGGTTTGATAAATCTCCCCAAATGACTAAGCATTCAGCCAAGACAACACAGGAGTGGCTTAGGAACAATTCTGTAAAATGTCCTTGAGTGGCCCAACAAGAGCCCTGACTTTAACCCAATGGAACATTTCTGGCGAGACCCGAAAATGGCTTCCTGATGGTGCCCATCCAACCTGACAGAGCTTGAGAGGATCTGCAGAAAAGAATGGCAGAAAATCCCCAAAGCTTACGTCCTAATATCCAAGACGACTGGAGGCTGTCAAAGGTTCATCAATTAAATACTAAACAAATGGTCTGAATACTTAGGTCAATGTAATACAGTGGTCCCTCAAGTTACAATATTAATTGGTTCTGGGACGACCATTGTATGTTGAGACCAGAACTCTCTGGAAACCTGGTAATTGGTTGTAAAGCCCCAAAATGGCATCCAAAAATAGGAAAAAAAAAGTGAGGATTAAAGAAAAATAAGTAGATAACTAATACAGATAAAGCAAATCCTTACATATAAAAGTAATAAAGATCTGCTGGGAGCTGTAAATCACTGTCTATGTCAGTTTTTTCCAAGGAGGGAGCCTCCAGCTGTTGCAAAACTACAACTCCCAGCATGCTCGGACAGCCTTTGGCTGTCCGGGCATGCTGGGAGTTGTAGTTTTGCAAAAGCTTGGGGCACCCTGCTTGGGAAACACTGGTCTATGTACATGCAATGTCCTAAAAAAGTTAGATGGAGCCGCCCTCACCTGGTGTCCAGAGGAGCAGGTAACCCTGGTACAGGTAAAGTGTACAGAACATGTAATACCTCCCTGTACTGTAGGGGGCTCTACCAGACATCAGTCAGTGCATACACTTCAGTAACACAGGGGTTTTACCAGTCAATGCCCATTCTGATTGGTCGGTTCTTCCGGCCATTGACACATTTCACAAATCTGGACTGTCTGTACATTGTATGATGAGTCTGGTTTCAACTAACAATGATCCAGAAAAGACCATTGTATGTTGAAACTATTGTATGTTGAGGGATCACTGTATTTTACTTTTTTTCTTTTAAAAATTTAAAGATTAAATTAAAATGATTAAAGATTTCTAACATTCAGTTTTTATTTTGTCATTATGGGTATTGAATTTTTCTTTAGTACAAGGCCGCAAAATTTGAAAGGCTCTGAAGAGTTTCTGAAAGCATTGTACATATACTATGTGTTAAGAAGTGTTCAAATAACTGAAAAAAATAGCATCTCTAAATGAAATGGATATGATGCCAGCCTGACATTGTACGCTGTTACCTATTTATAGGATGCAATATGTTCAAATGAAAGCTGTGAGAAAAACCCAGGGAGAGGGCACTGTAATCAGGCAGTGTGCCAGGCACTACTGCCATCAGCTACGGCACCATGATCTCATTCTACAGCTCTCAAATCACTTCACTGGCTTCAGTTTGCTTTTCAGACCATATTTACTCCGTAGTAGTCAGATTGTCAGATTAAATATCAGGAAAATAACATTTACAATAGAATTTTTAGGTACCCTATATATTCGAGTATAAGTAAGGGATCGACTGATTATCGGTTTGGCCGATATTATCAGCCGATATTCAGGATTTTGGGCGTTATCGGCAATTACCTTGCCGATAATCCGATAAGGCATCACCCACCGCACCGCGACCACCCCCCTAACCGACCCACCCCACCGCGTCGCACCCACCACCCCGGCCCCATTGCCTCCCCCATCCCCGGTTTTATACTTGCCTGTTCCCGGGGTTCACACTACTTCTGGCTCCTGCTGCGTCCTGCAACTGTGCACAATGACGAGTAACGTGACGCAACTTCACCATCAGTGCGCACAGTGACAGCTCAGGAGAACGCCACCGGAGCCAGATGTAGAGTGGACACCGGGCCCTGGGAACAGGTAAAACCGGGGATGGGGGAGGCAATGGGGCCGGAGCGGTGCGGTGGGGGGGGTGCGGTCGCGGTGATAGGACTCAGGAGGAACCCCGAACAGGCAGGGGGTGCAGCGGTGTCGCGGGGGATAAATAGCCGATAACTTATACCGGAATATCGGTATAAATTATCGGCCCTAACCATCACAGATTATCGGTATCGGCCCTAAAAAAAAATCGATATCGGTCGATCCCTAGTATAAGCCGACCTGAATATTAGCCGAGGTCCCTAATTTCACCCCAAAAACGCAGGAAAAGTTATTGACTCGACTATAAGCCTAGGCTGGGAAATATATCATCCCCCCCCCCCCCATGTCATCATCCAGAACCCCGTCATCATCACCACCTGTCAATTCCTTCATCAGTGGTCTTCAACCTGCGGACCTCCAGATGTTGCAAAAACTACAGCTCCCAGCATGCCCGGACAGCCAACGGCTGTCCGGGCATGCTGGGAGTTGTAGTTTTGAAACCTCTGGAGGTCCGCAGGTTGAAGGCCACTGCGGCCTTCGTCATCATCGAGACCCCCTTAGTTTTCTACTCACCTCCCCTCGGTGGGAAGGAAGGGTGAGCTGGTCCGGGCCATCTATGCTGCAGAGACCATCCAGTGGGGAGGGTTAGTTGTTCCGGGCTGTACATTTTCCCTCTTCATCGCTCCGGGTCTGCCCCGGACTAGTGACGTTGCCTTGATGGCTGTCCGGGCATGCTGGAAGTTGTAGTTTTGCAACATCTGGAGGTCCACAGGTTGAAGACCACTGACAGACGGAGAGTTCACTCGAGTATCAGCCGAGTGAAGTGTTTTCAGCACGAAAAATCGTGCTGAAAAACTCGGCTTATACTCGAGTATATACAGTATAATTTTTTTTTCAGTGCTCTTCTCTGGATCTTGTAATTTTTTGCAGAAGGCTTTTTGAAAATCACCTGACCTACAACATCTACAAGAAGCCAAGAGGTGAGAGTGAAAGCATCCAATGGTGCCCATATCAGGGGGCTGAAGGATTCCCAGATCAGAATGTGGATAAGGGTACACAAGCCTTTATGGAACTCTTCACTGGCCAAAGAGACCCACCACTATTAAAAAAATCTTAATCCTTTCAGTACTTATGAGCTTCTGAAGTTAAGGTTGTTCTTTTCTGTCTAAATCCTCTCTGACACCTGTCTCGGGAAATGCCCAGTTTAGAAGCAAATCCCCATAGCAAACATCTTCTAAACTGGGCGTTTCCAGAGACAGGTGTCATCAGTGAGGATTTAGACAGAAAAGAACAAACTTAACTTCAGAAGCTCATAAGTACTGAAAGGATTAAGATTTTTTTAATAGAAGTAATTTACAAATTTGTTTAACTTTCTGGAGCCAGTTGATATATAAAAAAAAAAGTTTTTCCTGGATAACCCCTTTAATGCTGTGTAAGCAATATAAATAGAATAAAATCTTCAGTATATACAGTAAATATGAATATATCTTAAAATACAAGGACTGCATGACCCCAGTGGTTGATATGTTGTAGAGACATACAAAAAGTTTTTATTGTTGGGGTTGGAGTGTTCAGTCACGTGAAAGAGGCAGGAGAAGTGCGTTCTCTCCCGGCTCTGTCTCATGTAAACAGGACAAACTTCTGTAAGTCTGTGGGACTAACCTGGTCTCACATACGGAGTGAACAAAAATAAAAGACAACAAAAAACACAGCATGTGATCCCAGCCCAAGTCCTTAGTATTATGTTGTATTGTAAGTGTTTTGCTGCCTTGAGAAAAAGGTACCTGGACTCTTATCTTATTGTGAGTCACTTAGAAAGAAACAACCGTGACCTGAACAAGGTTATTGGGAGCGAAGTGTGTAACCTGGACAAACAGCTCAGAAGAATTGTTCTTAGACGCCAGGTCAAATACTAACAGTCATACTGCATGTCATCCCCTATATAACAAACAACAACATTGTACAAAATGAAGGGGAAAAAATAAAAATGTTGATAATTTTTAGAAGCCTGAAGAGCAAAGATCATATTTTTTGGGCCCCAGCTTTATCCCTGCTAGAAAGTATGTCAGGACAGACAGTATGGTGGACAGTGACTAAGGGGCAGACAGTATGGTGGACAGTGACTAAGGGGCAGACAGTATGGTGGACAGTGACTAAGGGGCAGACAGTATGGTGGACAGTGACTAAGGGGCAGACAGTATGGTGGACAGTGACTAAGGGGCAGACAGTATGGTGGACAGTGACTAAGGGGCAGACAGTATGGTGGACAGTGACTAAGGGGCAGACAGTATGGTGGACAGTGACTAAGGGGCAGACAGTATGGTGGACAGTGACTAAGGGGCAGACAGTATGGTGGACAGTGACTAAGGGGCAGACAGTATGGTGGACAGTGACTAAGGGGCAGACAGTATGGTGGACAGTGACTAAGGGGCAGACAGTATGGTGGACAGTGACTAAGGGGCAGACAGTATGGTGGACAGTGACTAAGGGGCAGACAGTATGGTGGACAGTGACTAAGGGGCAGACAGTATGGTGGACAGTGACTAAGGGGCAGACAGTATGGTGGACAGTGACTAAGGGGCAGACAGTATGGTGGACAGTGACTAAGGGGCAGACAGTATGGTGGACAGTGACTAAGGGGCAGACAGTATGGTGGACAGTGACTAAGGGGCAGACAGTATGGTGGACAGTGACTAAGGGGCAGACAGTATGGTGGACAGTGACTAAGGGGCAGACAGTATGGTGGACAGTGACTAAGGGGCAGACAGTATGGTGGACAGTGACTAAGGGGCAGACAGTATGGTGGACAGTGACTAAGGGGCAGACAGTATGGTGGACAGTGACTAAGGGGCAGACAGTATGGTGGACAGTGACTAAGGGGCAGACAGTATGGTGGACAGTGACTAAGGGGCAGACAGTATGGTGGACAGTGACTAAGGGGCAGACAGTATGGTGGACAGTGACTAAGGGGCAGACAGTATGGTGGACAGTGACTAAGGGGCAGACAGTATGGTGGACAGTGACTAAGGGGCAGACAGTATGGTGGACAGTGACTAAGGGGCAGACAGTATGGTGGACAGTGACTAAGGGGCAGACAGTATGGTGGACAGTGACTAAGGGGCAGACAGTATGGTGGACAGTGACTAAGGGGCAGACAGTATGGTGGACAGTGACTAAGGGGCAGACAGTATGGTGGACAGTGACTAAGGGGCAGACAGTATGGTGGACAGTGACTAAGGGGCAGACAGTATGGTGGACAGTGACTAAGGGGCAGACAGTATGGTGGACAGTGACTAAGGGGCAGACAGTATGGTGGACAGTGACTAAGGGGCAGACAGTATGGTGGACAGTGACTAAGGGGCAGACAGTATGGTGGACAGTGACTCAGTGACTAAGGGACAGGATAGAAAGTGCAGTGTACAGTGAATACAATGCTAGGACATATTCAGCAGTCATGAAGTGAATGGAGCGAGAGCGTGCATACTCAAATGCCGCCCCACTCAGACAACAAGGAAAAATCATTCATGTGATCAGATACTCAACACCTGTCTAAAAGGATAGGTGATACATTGTAGTCTTACATTTCCAAAACCCAGGGCACGAAGCCTGGGGCACAAGATCCCTTTAGGGACAACCCCTTAAAATATAACCTTTACTGAATATATAAATTATAAAACTTTCAAAGTACACCACGTGACAATAGTTAAAATTTCAGTGTCACACTTCCAGTTATAAACATGATTGGGGATAGACCCCTAGTCCTTAGTATATGGGGATCTGCAGTTTCCCCTATTCCTGGATAACTGTGACACACATTAAAACCACCAAATTTGCCCCCTCTACTAGTTTTGGTGCCTCAGCACCGTCCTCAGGAGGGTATATGGGCAAACATCTCTCCACGTGGGCCTCGCGTCCTTATATAAGTTAGGTGTCAGGCTGTCATCATTTGGCGCCTGTTCACCTGCCTATCACCCCCTCCTCTCTTCTGAACCAGAGTCCTGCCTCTATTTTTACCTGTCTGGAGATCAGCCAATAACACACTTATTATTCTGCACTTGCATGCATACCTATATTGCTTATATCTGTCAACAGGAATAAGCAATCTAGGTATGCGCGCAAGCGCAGAATAAGTTCTTAGACTGATCAAAATTAAAGTCCGCGCACATAAGCAAGTGATGATGCGCATCAGCCAAGAATGACCTCGTACACTTGTAAAAGTTTGCACGCATGCGCGAGCGGAAAAGAGGCTATGGTACAGTCATGTGACACACGTGATGGGGCAGGAGACGGAAGCGCAGCGCATGAAGACAGAGTCAGCTTACAGGTGAATAGAGTGACTGGCAAAGAGGGATCCTTCTTGGCTGATCTCCAGACAGGTTAAAATATAGGTAGGACACTGATTGGTTCAGAAGAGAGGAGGGGGTGATTGGCAGGTGAACGGGTGCAGGATGATAACAGCCTGACACCTACAGGGATGTGGAAATTTTATTAAAAAAACTACGGTACTTGTTCATGGGGCTAAAAAGGAGCAAAATCTACTTGTCCCTCATGACGATCCACTTGTCCGGCCAATTTTCGCTTTTACGCTCTGTTTCCTCCTCGCCCTATAATAGCCATAACTACCTACTATAATGATACCTTTTAATTTTTAAATAACATTTAATATATATATTAAAGGAAGTAAAATTGAAATAGTAAAAGATAATTTAGCAGATTTGGTGGTTTTTCTTTTCTGCGCCATTTATCTTGTGGTTGAGGTTACATGTTAGTTTTATACTTTAGGCCGCCTGATTACAGCAATACCAGATTTGTATAGTTTACGTCAGGTTTTACTAATTCTGAACTTTTTCTAATTTTTTTAATTGCCATTTTTTAACCCCTGTAGCTTTATTTTTTTCCCCGCATACCAGGCTGTATGAGGGCTCATTTTTTGCGCCATAATTTGTATCGGTACCATTTTGGTATTGATCTGACTTTTTAACCGCTTTTTAACATTTTTTTCTGGGATATTATAAAAATTGCAAATCTGTGGTTTGGTATTTTTTTTACATTTACCGTACGGGATACATAATGTTATATTTTAATAGGTTGTACAATTACGCACGAAGCGATACCAAATATGTTTATTTTTATTATGTTTGCATGTTTTTATATAGGAAAAGGGGGGTGAGGAAGGGGTTAATGCAGCGGTCTTCAAACTGTGGCCCTCCAGATGTTGCAAAACTACATCTCCCAGCATGCCCGGACAGCCAACAGCTGTCCTGGCATGCTGGGAATTGTAGTTGTGTAACATCTGGAGGGGCACAGTTTGAAGACCACTGGGTTAATGTGTGTCTTTCAAACTTTTATTAAAACTTTTTTTTTTTTTTTTTACACTTTATTAGACTTATGAGGAATCATTAGATTCCTCATACAGATGAATAGAGTTCTATTGAACTCTATTAATCTGTGAGCTCTGTGATCCATTGATAGAGCCTGGTCCAGCCAGGATCTATCAATGACAGAGCGGGACAGCAGGAAGCAGAGGTAAGCCCTCCGGCTACCTCCATAGTGGATCGCCCCCCACCCCACTAGCACACCAGGGAGCATTCACATGTCCCTTTAGACGCCGCTGTCAAAGGGTTAATAGCCAGCCGCGGCGATCGCTGCATGCTGGCTATTAGCGGCGCCCCCGGGGGCTGCAGAGTATGGAGCGGGCAGGAATCCCGAGCCCGCTCCATACTCCCTGTGAGCACCGCAAGCATCTCCCCGTGCAGACGTGCGTCCGCTCCTCCCCTCAGCTACAGCTGGGGGGAGTGAAGGCAGAGGACGCAGGTCTGCACGGGGAGAAAGAAGCCACGCCCCCTCATCTCCCCCCGCACGTCTGCAGAGCAAGAAGCCACGTCCCCTCATCTCCCCCCGCACGTCTGCAGAGCAAGAAGCCACACCCCCTCATCTCCCCCCGCACGTCTGCAGAGCAAGAAGCCACACCCCCTCATCTCCCCCCGCACGTCTGCAGAGCAGGGGAGAGAAGACAAATACACAGCTTCTCATCTCCCCTGCTCTGCTTCAGAGGACACAGGCTGCAGAGTATGGAGCGGGCAGGAGTCGGGAGCCGCTCCATACAGTCTGCAGATCGCCACCGCGCTTGTCAGGTCCGGCCCTGCTTGGCCGAAGCCGGGCTAAGGGCCGGACAAATTCACCTGCCCGGCGCCCAAAACTGCTAGTCCCGGGCGTCGGGCGATAGAAATTCCACATCCCTGCACCTACCTTATATAAGGACACGAGGCCCACGTGGAGGGATGTTTGCCCATATACCATCCTGAGGACGGTGCTGAGGCATCCAACTAGTAGAGGGGGCAAATTTGGGGGTTTTAAGTGTGTGTCATAGTTATCCAGGAATAGGGGAAACTGCAGTTCCCCATATACTAAGGACTAGGGGTCTATCCCCAATCCTGTTTATAACTGGACCTGTGACACTGAAATTTTAACTATTGTCACAGGTTGTACTTTAAAGGTTTTAGCATTTATATATTCAATAAAAGTTATATTTTAAGGGGTTTTTCCCTAAAGGGATCTTGTGCCCTGGGTTTTGTAAATTTAGTTTATAAAGTGATCGCTGGCTCCTGAAGGCGATCATTGTGGTTAACATTGTAGTCTTGGAATAAACCCTTTAATCTAATAAAAAATAAACTATTATTAACCTGTTAAATCTCCTGCCACATCAACACCTACATGGCAGAAGATCACTAAGGTCAGTGACCGGCTGCAGAAAACAAAGATTTTGCAGTGGAAAATCAGTAGTGTGTATGCTTTAGAAAACAATGGGAGGCTGCTGCACCAAAATTGTTTAGCGGAGAAATTCTGTTGCGTAAACCTACCCTTATAGGCAAACGTCAAACCAGATTAATTCACTGCTTTGAGTCTGACTGAGCAGCTGGCCGTAAGTCAATCGCTCTGGTGCGCAATTCACCTGGTTATAAACTGCAATCTCAGCGCTCTGAATGGCATGTAAAAAGTTTATGTTCTTGAGAGTACTGATATGTTCAGGATACACATGCTAGCTGCTATGAGCAGCCAAATCCCACTGTCGGTAGGTTGCATTGGAGCTAGCTCTGATCCCAGCCATTTAATCACCTAGGTGCCGCAGTCAATAGGAATCACAGCATCTAGGCTGTTATAAAAAGCAAGGCTATTATTGCGTTCACAATTCTACTCCAATTATATTTATACTCCAATTATTGGTTAAACAGAAAATCAGTAGTGCACTGCAATATTTAGCATTCTGTTGTATATAATACTTAAAAAGTAATTACTAGATTACACCACACATTGCTACATAGGCCTATCATTATTCTGAGCATTGCTTTATACCTCCATAGTCCTTTCCAGAACCCTCATTATACAAATGATGCTTTCCCAGCACTGTACATGCCCAGAAGTCCAGCCCATGTCTTCTTTATTACTCTCATGGCCTGCTTGTATTTGCCTATCCCGTCTCACTGAAAACCACTAGATAAAGAGGACATGGCTAAACATCCCTGGTGTCCCCATGTTGGGAAACACCCTCTGGGCTTTTGAGACCTCGAGGTACATGTGCACTAGTGGCGAGTATTATACTTGGTACTGATTTAATGCAGACTTTATCATCTTTTTGCATTGTTACTTTGTTTTTTGTACTGTATATATTTTTGAAGGTATATTTATTTTTTAATGGTAAACTTATACCGTATATACTGGAGTATAAGCTGAGTTTTTCAGCACGATTTTTCGTGCTCAAAACGCCCCCCTCGGCTTATACTCGAGTGAACTCTCCACCTGTCAATCCCTTTTCAGTGGTTTTCAACCTGCGGACCTACAGATGTTGCAAAACTACAACTCCCAGCATGCCCGGACAGCCATTGGCTGTCCGGGCATGCTGGGAGTTGTAGTTTTGAAACATCTGGAGGTCCGCAGGTTGAAGACCACTGCGGCCTTCGTCATCATCCAGAACCCCCGTTTGTTTTCTACTCACCTCCCCTTGGTGGGAAGGAAGGGTGAGCTGGTCCGGGCCATCTATGCTGCAGGGACCGTCCGGTGGGGAGGGTTAGTTGTTCCGGGCTGTCCATCTTCACCGGGAGGACCTCTTCTCTGCTCCCGGCACAGCCCCGGACCAGTGACGTTGCCTTGACGACGACGCATGAACGTCCCCGTGCGTCGTCATCAAGGCAACGTCACTAGTCCGGGGCCGGAGCAAAGAAGAGGGCCTCCCAGGGAAGATGGACAGCCCGCAACGACTAACCCTCCCCACCGGACAGTCCCTGCAGCATAGATGGCCCGGACCAGCTCACCCTTCCTTCCCACCGAGGGGAGGTGAGTAGAAAACTAAAGGGGGGTCTGGATGATGACGAAGGCCACGGTGGTCTTCAACCTGCGGACCTCCAGGTGGTTCAAAACTACAACTCCCAGCATGCCCGGACAGCCGATGGGAGTTGTAGTTTTGCAAAATCTGGAGGTCAGCAGGTTGAAGACCACTGATGAAGGGATTGACAGGCGGTGATGATGAAGAGGGGGGAATGATGAAGGGCTGTGATGATGGGGGGGGGGGATGATGACAGGGTGATGATGACAGGTGGTGATAATGAAGGGGGGGATGATGACAGGGTTGTTAATGATGGGGGTCTGGATGATGACAGGGGGATGATGTATTTCCCACCCTAGGCTTATAGTCGAGTCAATAACTTTTCCTGGGTTTTTTAGGTGAAATTAGGCGCCTTGGCTTATACTCAAGTATACAGTCTTATAGAAGAAAAGATGGCACTCACCATGTTGAATAATACAGTGATTTATTTGTGAAACGGCAGGACACAACAGATTGGGAGAGAGGGAATCCAGGTGAGCAATAACTATTTCGTGCGCAAGCGCACTTCTTTAGGCCACCCTACTTGAGTATATACGGTATATACCATAGTCTATTTACCCTCCCCAGTACACACTTTCTTTATGGCTGTAGTGTTATTGCCATCAATTCATGTGGTTTTTAGTGATGTTAACCTTATATACTAGTATAAAGTCTTGAATTTTCATGTATATATTCACCTGTGGACTATAGACTACTGTTGAATCCCCATTAGGGAACTTTCCATGCAGAACCTATACAATTCCCTAATGCATTGCATTAGACAATTATTACTAAAAACGCTTGTTATGAATTGCATCAGAACAATAACCCCTCTATGTAACGCTACGTAAATACAAGTTGGAAAAAACCCAACAATGTAACAAGAAGTGAACAAGGAAGGATGTTCTTACAATAAAGCTGATCTATCTAGATGTGCATTTTTACGAGAGACGCTGGAGGAGAAAGCCATTTCTGCAACCACCAGCTTTCCCATGGTGATGGCCAGGTTATAGGGGCTAGCCACATCACAGACCACAGGATGGAATCACATTTTCCCCACACAATTTTGTAGAAAAAAAAATAAAAAATTTCAAAAAAACAAGAAAAAACCAAAACGGGGTGTCACTTGTTAGTGTCAACTATGCAACATTTTTCTCTACTTAACAAAAGGAATTGTGCCTATTAGAATTGAAAATGAGATCTGACAGGTCTGCTCTATAACCGCTTGTTTTATTAGACTATATTCACACTGTGTCAGCAGTATAAGTTTACTGTATGTGCTGGGAAAGCACCCAGTTATACTGCATATTTATCCAAAGAGGGGAATCTCTGTAACACAATGTATCCTAACCAGGGTGCCTTCAGCTGTTGCAAAACTACAAATCCCAGCATGCCCAGACACCCTTTGGCTCTACGGGCATGGTGGGAGTTGTAGTTTTGCAGCAGCTGAGGCACCCTGGCTGGGAAACACTGCATACTGTAATGATTGTCTAATCGTCCATCATGCTGGGAGTTGTAGTTTTGCAACAGCTGGAGGCACTCTGAGTGGGAAACACTGCTCTTACATTTACCTCCAATGGGAGAATGCGAGACACAATGTGAAAAGAGCCTTGGGGCATGTTCACATGGGTATTAACAGTGTGGCTTTTGATGTGGAAACCACATGCCATTCACATGAACGATCCCATAAACGATTGATCAGAAGTCAGATTCTGGTTAGTAGAGAGTTAATTTAGGGTAGGGTCACACACAGTGCATCCACAGTATATTTCACGCTGCGGATGCGCCAACAGGAAACCCACTGCTATGAGCTGACACACAGAGCTACCTGGCCATATTTCACACATCTGCAGCATGAAATATGCTGCGGATGTGCTGTGTGTTTGACCCTACCCTTAAGCTGGATAGCAGGGATTAACCTATCCCCTATCCTAGAGGTCGTTCCCCTACAATCTCCCCACTGCACAGAGCACAGGATTGGTACGCACTCCATGCGTGCTCTATGGGAGCACACAAGCGCAGTACTTTGTATGTGTGGCTCTCTCAATGCATGGAGTATATGCCAACCCCACCGCTCCATGCAGCAAAGAGATTCGGGGGTGCCTTTTTGGAGATGGCGGGAGGTCCCAGAGGTCGGAAACCCCAGCGATCATTGTAAGGCTCTGTTCACACTGACATCATGGCTTCCATTACAACAGAAACCATGACAGTAGCACAGGTCCTATTGATCGATGGAGGACAACTATGCCCAATGTTCTCCCTAATGGAGTCATTTGACAGGAAGAACAATGCGGAATGCTGAGCTTTTCCTTCCCATAAGTTCTGATGGAATTACAGACGGATGATCTTACAGTAAGTATTGTGAATGGAGTCTCATACACACTACAGTTTCTGCATAATCACATGGAGTCCTTTAATGCCACAAAGGGGCAATGAAATGGCAGTAAGGGTACTCTCTCTAAAAGCTGTGACAGAATGTTTGGGAGTGGACACACACCTTGTGGGAGCGGGTGATAAAGGTCAGAAATCCAGCGGGAGCGGAATTAGGAAAACCGTCCTGCACAGAGCTCTACTTCAGATCCCCTGCAGCATCTGAGGAACGAACTGTAGGTAGGTCATAATATACCCTCTACTGTATGTTGGCGTATTGTTACAGTAGAGGGGTTAATGTACCTTTTTCATCATTTATTATTTTTAAATAAATACAGCAATTCTCCTACGCTGTCTCCTATATGTTAAGGTGAATCCACAGCACATATACAGCTATAGGGCACAGATAGTTTTTTTTGATGACTAAGGCCTGTATAATCTCTTCTGCAGCCTCAGTCCATGTAGGGGGTTTCTGCAGTTTCAGCACATTTGACCACAGAATGCAGCACACATAGAAGAACAGGGGAGAATGAAGAACTTGTCTACTGATACAAAACTGGTCTACAGTGTCTACAAGGAATAAAATCATACAGGATGTTCAGTTGTATCAGCACCGTATACAGTACCTGTAAAAAGTACATTTGGACCCCGTTCACACAGCGGAATTTCCATCCAGAATAAGATGGAAAAATTTGGCTTGGAAATTCCGTTGAAGACGACTCCCATTGTTTTCAATGGAATTCTGCTGCACACGACAAAATCATTTCGGCATAATGCAGAATTAGACTTTTCACGCTCTGGCCATTGTTACTGCGCATGTGCCGGCCCCTCACTACAGTTGGGAGTAGTGAGGCTTCAGCGATGAAAGGTTTAGGCGCATGCCCCACGAGACTCCTCGTCACTAGGATTATTATTATTATGCTAATTAAGTGGGCGAGCTTAGGAGCGTCAGAGGCAGACAACCAGCAGGGGCCCCGCCTTGAAGCGAGATGCAGAAGCCAAACAACGGAATTTACCAACGCATAACTCAAAGGCAATTGGAGGAAAAAACGTAAGTGACCTCTCATTGAATTCCTGTTCACCCACACTATAATCCAGTGTATTCGATTTAGTGGGGGTGAACTTGGTGACAGTTTTCCTTTAAATACATATACATATACACATATATATATATATATATACACACACACGATAGATAGATATAAATACACACACACACACACACACACACACACACACACACACACTAGTGCTGGGCGGTATGACCAAATATGTGTATCACAGTATTTTTGTAACTTATGGCGGTTCCACGGTAAATAACGGTATTTCCCCCCCCAAAAAAATAAAATAATTATCAGCCCAGTGCTGCCCTCACATATCACCCGCATGCGCTGCCCTCCTCGTCCTCCTGTTTTTTGCGGCCACCGGCGCTGACACTATACTGTACGCTGTATCCCTATGCCCGGGCTGCAGAAGGTAAACAAAACACTGGCGATGTTCCACCTCGGCCAGTGATAGGCTGAGCCCACTGTCATGTATGGAGCCGGATTCTTACATGACAGTGCGCTCAACCTATCACCTGCCGGCGCGGAACATCGCTGCGACCGGTGATAGGCTGACGTCTCTCCGACTTTCCTGTCCGCAGGAAGAGCGTGAGGCCAACGTAGGAACGTGCATTAAAGTTTATTTTGTTTACCTTCTGCAGCCCGGGCATAGGGATACAGCGTACAGTATAGAGTGTCAGCGCCGGCGGCCGCAAAAAACAGGACGAGGAGGAGATCAGCGCTTGCGGGTGATATGTGAGTATTTACCCCAATGGGGACAGCGCAGCGCTGGGCTGATCATTTATTTCCGAGGGGGAGGGGCCAAACCGGTATTGCGGTATGGGGAAAATTTAATATTGTGCAGGAAAAAAATTTCAGTATTTGGTATGAATCGGTATACCGCCCAGCCCCAATATACACACACACACCTTTCAGAGATACGTCAAAAATCATGTTTTTGATCGGTCAGCGTCTCAGTGCTAAAACTCCACTGATCATTGGAATGAGCGGGAAGAAGCAGGTGGTAGCGCACTTCACTCCCCAGCTCAGTGATCGCCATCCTGCAGCCACATTATAAGCCTAACGGCGAGTCCTGAGGAACTAGATGGAAACTGCTGTGAGCTGGGGAGTGAAGTGCGCTTCCAATTACTTCTCCACACTCATTACCCTGCACTGAGACCCTGACCCATCAAAACAATTCATGTGCCAAAGTTATTTTTATTTTAAATGACAGATACACTTTAAACTCTCACCTGTCCTTCAGATGGGGACAAGAGACGCAGTTCTGTGCGCCAACACATTTCTTATGAATATAACTTGTGCACAGAACTAGTTGGGCATCATATGGTTGCCTAGCAACTGTACCCCCCCAGCATGGACCTACCTCTCCACATGCAAGGTGAGAGTTCATCTTTACAGGTACCCTTTAATATCGCAGCACATCACTGTGTGAACTGGTGCTAATGTACAGAACATTTCAGAAGTACTTAGATGCTGTGCGGGGTATATATCAGTGGTCCCCAAACTGTGGCCCTCCAGATGTTGCAAAAACTACAACTCCCAGCATGCCTGGACAGCCAACGGCTGTCCAGGCATGCTGGGAATTGTAGTTTTGCAACATCTGGAGGGCCACAGTTTGGGGACCACTGGTATATATGATGGTGCGCTGACCTATCACTGTTAATGGATTGAATGTAGACTACTGATCATGGGATACTTTTATTTTATGGGTCACAAAATCATCATAAACTGCAAATAAATAAATAAAAACTTCAAGAAACAGCCTGGACATAGTCACTAGCAGAGCAGAGCACCTAAAGTGAATGGATACGGCACAGTATAGGTCAGCATACAGTTACACATACCATAAGTCTCAGTTTCCCAATTGGTGTGCCTCCAGCTGTTGCAAAACTACAACAGCCTTCGGGCATGCACTGTAAGAGCACTGTTCACATAACTTGGAGCCATATGCTGTCATCTCCCGGTCCCCTCAGCAGTCTACATCAGTATAGTGGGCTGAAGAAGACACCCCCCATCCCGTGTACTGCCCTGTGCAGGTGCCGCATTAAGCTGCTGCAGTGGGTCCGTTCACCTTGGCGGGACGGATGACGCATGCGGCTTTTCCCCCCCGTACCTGCTGAACCTCTTCATGCCTTTGCTGTCGGAGTCTGAGTCCGGGAGATAGTGCCCCCTGCTCCCCGGGATCCTCAGGTTCTTCAGGCGGCAGTCCCGGTCCAGAGGGGCCGCTCCGAAGCCGTCATGCTCCCGGGCCGCAGGCTCGCTTCTCTTTCTCATCCCGGTGCAGGCGGCGGGGGTGCGGCGGGCTGCGGTAGCGGAGCTAGGATGTGCACATCAGGGACGGAGTGAGCGGTGTCCGGGCTGCGGTTGTTGTGCTCTCGGCCCCCTCACAGCTGAGCTCCGGGCCGCCCCTCCTCCGTGACCTCCGGCCGCCCAATCACCGGGGAGGCTGCCTGGTTACCGGGGCCTCAGAACCGCCTCCTCCGACTGTGACAGGACAGGGATGGAGGATGGGAGAGGTATATATCATGTATACAGCTCCGCCATCCTGTCTCCTCTCCACTATCCCTGCCTCATAGCCTTACATTGTGGCCCCACAGTGCTGGGGTTATGTTCACACTTTACTGCGGTACTTACACACGCCGGTGTGAGGGGAAAAAAAGCAAACCCATGAAAAATTCGGACCGCTCTTTTCATGGGTTTGATTTTTTCACCTCACACCGGCCAAAAAACACAAAAATGTTCCTCAAAAAGTAAAAAAAAAAAAAACGCAAAAAAAAAGCTTGAAAATTAGATTGATGTATTTTTGAACCTCTAAATACCGGTGCATGAAGCCCTTAACCCCTTAAGGACCGGGGTTTTTTCAGTTTTTGCATTTTCGTTTTTTGCTCCTTGCCTTTAAAAAATCATAACTCTTTCAATTTTGCACCTAAAAATCTATATGATGGCTTATTTTTTGCGCCACCAATTCTACTTTGTAATGACGTCAGTCATTTTGCCCAAAAATCTACGGTGAAACGGAAAAAAAAAATCATTGTGCGACAAAATTGAAAAAAAAAACGCCATTTTGTAACTTTTGGGGGCTTCCGTTTCTACGTAGTACATTTTTTGGTAAAAATGACACCTGATATTTATTCTGTAGGTCCATACGATTAAAATAATCCCCTACTTATATAGGTTTGATTTTGTCGGACTTCTGGAAAAAATCATAACTACATGCAGGAAAATTAATACGTTTAAAATTGTCGTCTTCTGACCCCTATAACATTTTTATTTTCCGTGTATGGGGCGGTATGAGGACTCTTTTTGCGCCGCGATCTGAAGTTTTTAGTGGTACCATTTTTGCATTGATAGGACTTATGGAATTTTTATTCATTTTTAAATGATATAAAAAGTGACCAAAAATGCACTATTTTGGACTTTGGAATTTTTTTGCGCGCACGCCATTGACCGAACGGTTTAATTAATGATATATTTTTATAATTCGGACATTTCCGCACGCGGTGATACCATATATGTTTATTTTTATTTACACAGTTTTTTTTTTATTGGAAAAGGGGGGTGATTCAAACTTTTAATAGGGGAGGAGTTAAATGATCTTTATTCACTTTTTTTTTCACTTTTTTTTTGCAGTGTTATAGGTCCCATAGGGACCTATAACACTGCACACACTGATCTCTTATGCTCCCATAGGGACCTATAACACTGCACACACTGATCTCTTATGCTCCCATAGGGACCTATAACACTGCACACACTGATCTTCTATGCTGATCACTGGTTTCTCATAGGAAACCAGTGATCGATGATTCTGCCGCATGACTGCTCATGCCTGGATCTCAGGCACTGAGCAGTCATTCGGCGATCGGACAGCGAGGAGGCAGGAAGGGGCCCTCCCGCTGTCCTGTCAGCTGTTCAGGATGCCGCGATTAGCCGTGACTATCCCGAACAGCCCGACTGAGCTAGCCGGCAACTTTCACTTTCACTTTTAGCCGCGCGGCTCAGCTCTGAGCGCGCGGCTAAAGGGTTAATAGCGCGCAGCGCCGCGATCGGCGCTGCGCGCTATTAGAGGCGGGTCCCGGCTTCACTATGACGCCGGGCCCGCCATGATATGACGCGGGGTTACTGTGTAACCCCGCGTTATATCAGGAGAGCAGGACCAAGGACGTACCGGTACGTCCTTGGTCCTTAAGGGGTTAAGGACCAGGCCAATTTTATTTTTGCGTGTTTGCTTTTTCCTCCTCGCCTGCTTCTAAAATGCGTAATTCTTTTATAATTCCATCTACAGACCCATATAAGGGCTTGTTTTGTTGCGTGACCAATTGTACTTTGTAATGAAATCTCTCATTTTACCATAAAATGTAGGACAAACCCCCAAAAAAATTTTTAAGGGAGGAAATTTTAATGAAAACCACAAATTTGCATATTTTAGAGGGTTTCGTTTTCACACTGTACACTTTACGGTAAAAGTGACAGTGTTCTTTATTTTGTGATACCCATGGCTAGATACATTTCTATTTTTGTACCGCTTAAAAAAATCTCAAACTTTTTTTTTTTTTTTTACAAAATCAGTAATCTAAGATCTCCCTATTTTGACCAACTATAACTTTTTCACTTTTCCGTATATGGTATGGGGTGTTATGAGAGCTCATTTTTTGCGCCATCATCTGTACTTTTTATCGATACATTTGCATATATAAAACTTTTAGATCACTTTTTATACATTTTTTGGGAACAAAATGTGACAAAAAAAAATATTTTTTACGTTTACGCCGTTCACTGTACAGGATCATTAACATTATATTTTGACAGTTCGGACATTTACACATGCAGCGATACCAAATATATTTATTTTAAAAAAAATTACGCTTTTTCGGGTAAAATGGGAAAAAGGGACAATTTTTATTGGGGGGGAGGAGATTTTTCACTTTTTGTTCACTTTTTATTTTTACATTTTTCAATTTATATATTTTTTACACTTTTTATTTCATTTGATTGCTAATATTGTTCAGTGATATACAGTGACCCCCCCCGACCTACGATGGCCCCGACATACGATCATTTCAGAATACGATCACTCTCAGAGGCCATCGCATGTTGAAGGCAGCATCATCATACGATGCTTTTGTATGTCGGGGCCATCACATAAACGGCTATCCGGCAGCGCAGACTGCTTCAGCTGCCACCGGATAGTCGTTTACGGTGCCCCGTGAGCTCCGGTGACGATCACTTACCTGTCCTCGGGGCTCCGTAGCGTCCTCTTCAGGATCCTCTGCATCGTCGGCGCTCTCCATCGTCGTCATCACGTCGCTGTGCACGTCGTCCTGTCATCCAATAGGAGCGTCGTGCGTAACAACGTGATGGCGGCGACGGAAAGCGAGGGTGCCGGGGAAGCAGAGGCCTTGCCGGAGCGTCGGGGACACCCCGGGGACACGGCGACAGCGATGGAAGGCGACATCCAGGGCAGCGGTGACGAGCGGTGATGGTCCGGAGCAGCGGGGACAGGTGAGTACAACTTCCTCTAACAGTGGTCTTCAACCTGCGGACCTCCAGATGTTGTAAAACTACAACACCCAGCATGCCCGGACAGCCGTTGGCTGTCCGGGCATGCTGGGTGTTGTCGTTTTGCAACATCTGGAGGTCCGCAGGTTGTAGACCACTGTCCTATACTTTACATTGCACGGATCCCTCAACATACGATGGTTTCAACAAACGATGGTCCATTTGGAGCGGATTACCATCGTACGTTGAGGGACCACTGTATATAGGACGTAGCACTGATCAGTATTATCGGCTATCTTCTGCTCTGGTCTGGTCAATCTCAGACCAGAGCAGGAGACGGCCGGAGGCAGGTGAGGGGACCTCCGGTGGCCATTACAGATGATCGGATCCCCGCGGCAGCGCTGCGAGCGATCCGATTATCTATTTTAACATGCGCTTTGCCGAAGATGCCGTGATCTGTATTGATCACGGAATCTGAGGGGTTAATGGCAGACATCCGCGCAATTGCGGATGTCGGCCATTACTGGCGGGTCCTCGGCTGTGGGGACCCGCAGTGTATGATGCAAACACCGCTCCGATGCTCGCGGTCATACACAGGACGTAAATGTACGTCCTGGTGCGCCAAGTACCTCCGCACCAGGATGTACATTTACGTCTGTGGTTGTTAAGGGGGGACATTTATCTTTATATACACACCGTTTTCACTGTCTATTTTGCGTGTTTTTTTGCGTACTTTTTGATAGAAGTTTTACTGTGGAATTCTATGTGACTGTGTACGGTAGAGTAGATTATGCAGTGTACACGATTTGCAATCTGAGACCTTAATGTTTACACGCATAAACTTTGCGCAAGTCCCGATTAAATTGGGCAAATATACACCATCAAGGAGGACACGTAAAAAGCTGTTGAAATCTGTCCAGCAATATGTAATAGAGATTTAGAACCGCCTCCAACTATTTAATCTTTTTTGCCATAGACTGACTATTATACAACAACCTCTGAAGGGAATTCACAAGCATTAGGGTCAGCCATAACACTAACCTGGATA